>NW_028186445.1:730866-764458 GCF_003343005.1 Rhea americana
TTTAATTTTGTGCACTGTGATTATTATGTTTTATCACCCCCAAAAGCCTTCTGACCTAAAAAAAATGAAGTATAATAGGTATGAAATGTGGAGCAGGCCCCAAAGGATAAATGATCAAAGGTGTTTAAATGCTAAAATATGACCTAGGCACCTTATGAGACTTTCAAAAACAATTCATCAGGTTAAGTGTCTCACTGGTATTGAAATACATGGGGCTGAGCCCCCTAAAAACTTTGTGCATCTAAATACCCTTTCAAAGCATGATCCTACATATGTGGTTGAGGTTAGCTTCTAATGAAAGACAAACCTCAAAATTTTGTGCAGCTGCTAATTTTTTTTTAATTTTTTTTTGAGGTAACTAAACAAGGGTGTTATAAAAAGCTAGCCCACATGACGCACTTTTTCGTTTGTTTTTTTTTTAAAAAAAAAAAAAAAAAGCTAATCCACCTCAAGCAAAATGAGCACTTTGATTGTAGGAGCTGTGCTTACTTACAGGATTATCCTGATGATAGAACAGAATAAAACAAACAAGTACAGCTTTAGATGGATAAAATATCAAAGTAAAACTGAAGTCTGGCACAGATGAAGACCAGCACAGCTCCCTGAATGTAACAGAAGATGAGATGCCGTTCAGGAAAATCACACTGCAACAATGCATAGCAGTTTAGAGCAAGAAGTAGAAAAACACTACACTCAAATTACATTAAAGAGGGAATTTAGATGGGTCAATTAAACAGCCTAGCCCAGAAGACTGGCAGTGAGGTTTCCCAGGACAAAAACATATGTTTTTGCTGCCACCATCAAAGCCGGGTTGTAGAAAGTTCACAGCTGAGGGTGGTGGAGTTTCTGACAAGAAGGGGACGTGTTGGCAAGCAGAAGGTTTTCCTGGCCTGAGGGGAATAGGATCTAAATCCTCTTTGCTTGAGTCAAAGCAGGTATTTGATGAGGCTTCTTACCTGCCCTGTGATGTGTTTCTCCCAGTTCCCATCAGCTGTAGGTACTCCACCTTGTATGAAATACCCCCTTTTGTGTTCTACCATGTCTCATGGAGTCAGTGACAGTTCCTTTTTCCTTCATTTTTCTTTTTCTCTCCCTAGTTCTGTGCTAAATGCCCTGCTGAACAGTTCTTGCCTTTTACTTTTCTTTTTTTTAAGAGAGAGCAACTAAATAAGTTATCAAAAAAAAGTTATTAAAAAAAACTTTCAGATTGCCTATCTATCTAAAAATCTTGTGTAGACATAGTGTCATTAACAGCGCAGTAACAGTCTTTGCCCCACTCTTTTGCTCACCTCTCCTTCTGTCCCATTAACCAACAAATGTTACCAGCAGTGCTGACTGCTGGGTTATTCAGAAAATTACTCTTCACTACAGATTCAAGACAGGAATTGGTGTTGACTATGTGACTRCAGAGGTCTGTGAATTAGCCTGAATACAGCCACCAGGCGTCTCTCTAAGCCTCCTTTTATGACTCGTCTGCCTGGAGATGAATTAGGGGAAAAAAATATACAGTCCTGCYTCTGGTAGCAAGTGCCTAGACAGGACTGCAAGATAATAACCTGTGGAAGCACATACTGGCTTTCGACTGTGATCAGGGCTTGAAACTGCACTATTGTTCAGTTTGTGAATTTAACTCCTCCACCTGGTATGGCTGCTGATCATACCGATACCAAAATATAATGCATGCAAACAAGCTTGCTTGCATGCCCTGCTGATGACCATGAGTAGCAGTTATAGGTTTCTTGCTTACTTTAGATCATGGCAAATAGAAATGAAAACCATCAAGAAGGAATTGGACTCTGACTTTCTTCTTCCATTTCTTTTTTCCAACTGCCTAACAAAAAAGAGCTGTGATGAAAAACATTTCATCTGTGACAGAGSGATACCTTTGGAAGAATTCTGTGCATAGAGAAAAGCATGCATTGAGGAAAGGTGTCTAAAGACAAGATACCTTGTAAACAAGCAGWGAGAAATGCTTTACTAGACTGTAGCTGAAGCTTTAGTTGGTATRTGCCAAAGGGAGAGCTCAGTCTTCCACCTCTGGTCTTATGAAGGGACTAGTGGAGGGAGGTTTGAGTATCTTCGTGTCTTGTCCCATAAAATAGAGCCAATCTGGAGTCACACYCCTGCAAAAATTACAGAAATTCAAAAATAAGCACTAGATCTTATTTTTTAAGCTGATTTTGGAGAAATTTGATCAAAAGAAAGAGAAAAACACTCTTAAGCACCAGGAAAAGGTTTGGGTGGCCTGATCATAGGAAAAGCTCCATTAAAAACATTAGTCTAGATGTGTCTTTTTTTATACTTTTTGTATCCAATTTTAAGTATGACTGTGCTTTCTCATACCCATATAGTAAGCTCCATATGCTTTTAGATAACTTGGTATGAACCTTAAGTAGTTGTGCCACAGACAATTCAATTAGCCAATAAAGGTAACTTATACTTACACTAACTTAACATCCAGCATGAATTAAACTAAATTAAATTAAGGTCACTTTAATTCTGAACAAGATTGTGGGGGCTTAATGCAGTTTAATTCATCCACTTTAGTTCATGCAGGTTGATTTATCAGTGTATCCTTGTATGAAAAAAATTCAGAGTGCAAAGCAAAGGACAATAATAGTCTGAGTTTTTTGAGTGCAAATGATAAATAACTGAAAGTTACTACCAACGTTTTGTACCACAAACTGTCTCCTCTGCTGAGGAAAAACAGGTTCTTACAGCAAAATAATGAGCATGCACTAGCTTTTTGGCTCTAGCAGTGCTGTGGAGATCACACTTGCGGGTACAACAGTTTGACAAGAACAACCTGGGTTTGTCATCACTTAACTGCATTGCATTAAAACTACAGAGCTGTGCCCTGATAGGATTTTGCAGCCAGGTAGTTACTGCATGTTAATCATGCAATTTAGAAGAAGCAGCATTTTAGGAGTAGCAGATAAAGGCTACTGCATTTCTTAGACCTCTGTTTGGTACTCTATTGCACTTGGAAGCGTGTGAGGCTGCAAACTCTTCTCATCAGTTCACTGTACATTTTGTTCTTGGATGTGAGCTTGCTGTGAGCTAGAGATTTTCTTGGATCTTATCTTGTGCAGAAACTATGTTCAGCCTATTATTGTTGCCTGACGGTAACTTCTTTACTGGGTATAATTCTCCACATATAGAATTCAGTACTTGCATAACAGACACAGTATTGATATTGCCAAATTGCCTTGCATCTGGAAATGGGACAGGTAAGTGTGGTGTTTAATGAGCCCGTCACTGTCAGAAACGATTCTTCTAACGGTTAGATATTGAGAGCACGGTGTTCTGCACTACAAGCTTTGCTGTCTGTGCTGGGTGTGACTCATTCTATATATGTACAGAGATAAATGCAGGTGTGAACGCTGTAACAGACATTCATACAACTTCAGCAGAGGCTAGAGATCAGCTTCAAGCTCTCTGGTCACCTTGCACTTAGTAAACTGAGATTGCTACCCTGTCGAAATGTGCATAGCGTCTTTTTTAACTGATGTTGGGTGGACTGAACAAGCTGTATTTGCACTTTCACTATCCAGGGCGGGCATACAGCAAGCCCCAGTTTCTGCTCATGCAGGTTGACTGCAGCCATAATTGTTCATGGCTTGAAGGCGTTCACACCACTTGACTGCAGTTTTGAATACTCAGTCAAGTATGCCCAGTATGACTGAAATCAGAGAGTGATTCTGCAAATCTCTCTCAAGTGGAATTTGTATGGACAACCAAGCAGAAATCAACTACAGGGAGACCAGCTATTAGACTATAGGCTTGAAAGCATGGATCCTTGCTTTGATTTAGATCTCTCTCTCACTGTTTTTGTTCTCAGTTCCCTTCTTTCATTTTGACGCTCTTTTACTGTCTTCATTTTTTTTTTTTTGAAGTGGTTTTGCAGTTATCAGGCTGTTGTCTTATTTTGTTTAAGCTATCACGTAGAGCTTCACTTGCTACTTAAAAAGGGCTGTTATTTCTGTGAACAGCTAGTTTCAGCTTGCTTCCTGTAACTCAATTCTATTTAATGAAAGAGGCAAGAAAGATCCATTTAAAATCCTGGCACCAGCTTCAGAGGGGGGTGGGCAGAACCAGAAAGAGTGACATTAAAAATGCAAACATGAGATGAAACATATGACTTTTGATTTTTAACCCCAGAGATGGAGAACGGCAGAAGCATGTGATAAAGGACGCTCGATGAGTGCTTCTTAGCTGGAGGAAACAGCGATGGGATTAATCTCTGTTCCTATATCTGCCTTGGTATCAAAGACCCCAGGGGACTGTGTTTAAATCTTAAGCCTGTGAAATATGGTAACATTGACTCATCAGAAGGTTGTTTTTGTATATTCACCTGACATTTCACTCTCAGTTCTTTCAGGAGACCTGATTATCTTGTTTGTTTGTTTTGTTTCTCACTAAACAAGTCATTTGTGTCACTAATGTTTGATACCCTTAGTGAAGTCAGAGACAGTACCACACCTGAGTGGGGAAAAAAGGTACAGRGAACTCTTCAAAAATGTCTCTAGGCATAACGAGAGCTACATACACCCTTCCTACCATAGTTCCTATGCAGTTCCAGGAATTTTCTTTTTTCTATCTCTCTTCCTGTCCTCCCTGGAGCGATTGTGGTCTCAGCTTCATGTTACTTTAGGCCAGAAGGGATCAATATGTTCATCACAAATCCCTACATAACACTGTCCAGGACAGACACCTGCAGGAGCTTATAATGGGCCTGGTAGTGTGGGCAAACAAAATGGAGCAGATCTCATAGCAGGCCAAGCACCACTGACCTACAGCTCAGCGTTCAGACAGCCAGAGCAAGCAGCAGTCTGCTGCAGTGGCTCATTACGCTGTTTTCCTCTGCACCTCAGCTGAAGCAACCAGCAAGCTCCTTTTCTGCTCCCTGCATGACCTTGCCCTCTTTGCTCACGTCTCTGGGTGCGTTTGCCTTGTTACAGCTCAATTCTTGGACTGCAGGTTCAGGAAGCTGCTTTGGTGCACGGCAGATGCAACTCTGGCCAAATTGTTTTATTTTGTTGCAAAAAAGAGAACTGTAGAGAAATGCTACCACCCGTGGCATGATGCAGACATGGAGAAGGTGAATTCCCAGTGACGCCAACTATGTGCCCTTCTCTCACGTGGCTGACACAGGGGCAGCACTTACGCTAGTGAATCTGGGCAACTGCTTGCTCCTGAGGTCTATGAGTGAGTCTGTGCAGATTACTTCCTCTATTGGGTGGATAAGAATCTTTTAATAGCCTCGTAGTGAGATCATAAGATTTTTTAGGGCATCCCCTACAGCCCTGGTAAGAACCCCTTTTCATGAAGAATCCCATCTCACGACCACTCTTAATGTCAGGAATTTACTCAAATTTCACTTCTGCTTTTTTTTTTTTTCTTGAAGACCAACTAGCTCAAAGCCCTTCTGGAGTAAACTTACTGACTTCAACACAGGAACTTTCCCTATACATTTCTGAAATGCCAGCCCAGTAGCTTAGGAACTGCGAAGGGTATCTGGGCAGGAGGGGAACTGGAAGTGGGAGATTCCAGGTATCTTCACTTTGCTCAGGGGCTTGTCTGCCTGGCAAAGCAGCAGAGAGGAGACATCATGATCTCAACATGACGTAAGAGAAGGCAAGTTATTGGGGAAACAGGCAGTTGAGTAATGTTYACTTACAACTGACCAGTGCTTCTGTCTAAGCGACCCTGGTCTTCCTCAGGTAATGGGGAGAAATCCTTCCTTATGGTTTAGATCAGAGATAGAACAGAACATTGCTGGAACTGAGTGGGCTGACACAGCTGGTATTTTCCTTTAGTGCTCTATTCTGTCTCCTCTTGTGGCAGGATGCAGGGAAGTGAAAGAAGCTGGCAAGGCACCTGTGATACCTAAACTTAGCCTATGTTTTATTTCACTTTTATGAAAAACCTGATGATGATACTCAGCCTGAAGCTGGACTACAGTAATTTTGGTTTGTTTATCTGAAGCTGATTGTTAATGCTGCTCATTCAGCACTATACGAGAGCTAACCCATGAACTGCAGTTTAGTYGATTCTTCGTCCTGCAATGACCAGAACCAGGTGAAGCTGAATGGAATTTCCACCTGCTGAAAAATTCTGGTATCTCAGAGTGTGTTTTCCTCTCAATTCACTTAATGCCAAACTAATGGAAAATGCAGGAAAGCTTTGATTTGGGGACATGAAAACATTTTGTTTCATACCTTTCCAGAATGAAGCTGCACCTTGCTACGGTACGATAGAGCCTTATGAGTTCTGCTTTGTAAGATTCTACCACATTTACTCCATACAGCCTGTGTATGTTGTCCAGACACTGTCTCCTATGATGCACTGTGATATCCATAAGACTTAGCTGAAGAAGAGATTGTAAGAAGTCTTATTTTATAGACCAGGACATGGATGTGAAATACATCAACTAAATTCCCATGAGAAATTTCATCACTGAATGATTTGCAATTTAAYGTCAAATCAATTAAAAATTACATCTTTTAATTCAGTTAATCTAATTCAGTGTTCATTTTCTGTTGGTTCAACACAAACGGGTTTATTCTGAGCTAATTTCCTGTGGAATTTATTGGGAACTGCATTTTCTTTTGAGAAGTCATATTGACGAATAATTTCAATGTAGTTCTAACACTGTAGTGTGGGTAGTAAATTGTATCACTGATTTCTTCTTTTCTTGCAGTAGAAGTGGCAATAATAAATCAAGATTCTAACAAGATACTCACGAATTCAGAAATTTTCTATCATCTATCTTGAATATTTTCTACAGTKAACTTGAATTTTAGGGTAAAGAATATATTCTTCTGTGAAAACAGCACAGCACGGCTGTCTTTCACACGGATTAGGCCAGGCATTATTGAGGAGTGTTATGTCTGAATGTGCATGTAGGCTCACATTTCAGCAAAAAATAGCTCACAGGAAGCACATATTAAAGGGAATATGTCAAAGAGACAGAATCACTAAGGCACGAAATGGACTGCAAATATGCCCATCCAAATTAAATAAAGCTTTAACAAATGTTTTGAGAGCTATCCAGGTATGAAATATTACTGCTACAAGAAGATTTAGTGGCATAAGCCCATTGCAAATTATTGTTTTAAAAWTTTCCAGCTGTGTTTTCAGGGAGACAATTTGATTAAATTAGTTGATTCTAACATACAACTTAGCATGTACCAAAACTTTTTAAAGTTAAAACTTGTGAATATGCCCAGGAAACAACAACCTGCAAATGTTCTATCTGACTTCTTTCCTCACTTTGATTTTTGGCTTCAGTGACCACATATTTGGTGATATATTCACCGAGATTCTGCATTAATGTCTGGTTCTCTTCTGTCTGAGAATTGTGAGCACATGGAGAGTGGATCTAGGAGACTCTGCCTATCTTTACATATTCACCATGCCCACAGACAGCACAATGACTTAAAAGACTTTACACCCACCATTTCTAAGTATTCTGCTGATCCTCTGACCTGAGAAAAGTCTTTGATCTCTAGCCCTTTCTTGCGGAAGTGGTTAAAATGCAACTCTCAAAGGTAGCATACCTGCCTGGATAATTGGTGAACAAAAGGAAAATACAGCAATAGAGCCACAGAGCCACGAAATGCACCTGCCTCAGATAGGTCAAAAGCAAGCGTATCGAAAACCTAGTGATGTGCACTTAGACAATGCTAATGAAACTTTGTAGGTCATCTTCTGGGAAGCCAGATAGAAATGCTGATAGTCTCCAGACATGCTTCATGTTGCACTGCCAAGCGCAGTTACTGTGGGCACCTGGCCTTGGACAAGCTATGTGGGGGAGGCAGAGTCCAGCACCAGAAGGCTGCCTTGGCACGGCACAGAGGGCCCATTAAGTACTCCAGAATGAGATCAAGACAGCAGCGGCACCGTCTTACCCAGAGCTGAACACTGAGAAGGCACTTAAGAGAAAACTGGGCTGACATAAAGCTTAAGGAGGGTATGAAACCGTAGATGGGTGTTTACACATGATCTGAGATCATCAGCAGGATCCGCAACTTCAGACACATTTAATTCAGGCTAAGAGAGGGCTAGGAAGTGGAACATTCAGCTTCAAGTTGAAGCCTTTACAGTAATAAAGGCTGGAGAGCAAGTGATGTGTAGTTTTAGAATCAGAATCTTAAATTTAAATACTCAAATTCTACTGAAGCCCTATTTTGGATGTGGTTAACCCCTACAATCATTTAAAATAGTTTTTTAACAGAAATCTATCAAACTTTTTTTGGTATTATTTAAAAAACAAAATAAAACTTCAGCTCTTCCAGAGCTAACCTATGTCAGAGGAAATAAGGCARTCGGCTCTTCCAAACAGCGTAAAGTGTTAACGATTCTCAAGAGCCGTGGACAACCAGACTTTCTGGGGTCATGAGCTTTAGTGTTTATTAGAGTTATCATTCGCCTACAACTGAATCTTACCTATTCTCCTCTCTGGAAGACAGGAGGAGCAAATGTTTCTGGGAGAAGCCATTTTTTGTGTGAATGCTGGCTGAAGATACTTGCACATATGGAGTTTAAAAGACTAAAGTCTGCCTTGGGCGGTTTAGTATTAGAGGGGTGAGGTGCTAGTGCTGATGTAACCAGTCAATTCAGGGAATTTAACTGATCTAGCTATTCTGCTCCTTTTAATACATACTTCATATTACCAGGTTATTTTGCAAGACACTCAGTAGATTACCTTGGAGAGGACAGCCGTTCATGATAGTCAGGAATCAGCTGCCCAGTACAGATGTCTCTTAAAGCTATTCAACTACACAGCAATTATTTTCCTGATGCAGAGTAAATACATAACCTCTAAATCAGTTTAGATCACCTAGATATGAATCCTTCAGCCTTCAATCCTCCATCTTTTCTCTCTGCAAAAACAATCAATGCAACATAGATAGGCATTGGTTTTGCTTTGTTCTGATTTTGCTGAAGCAGAACAGTGTCTTTTTTAGGTGTTTCCCAATCACACAAAGATTGCCCAAGTTTCATTCTCTTTAGCRAGACTGGTCTTTCCAGCTAGTTTTGGCAGTTCTCTGCCCGGTGAGTCTGAACTGTTAAACCCTCTTTGCACCCTAAGCAGGACACCCTCATGTGTAACTCCAGGCCCAAAGTGCTAGGTACTGTTGRGCCTGTTAGGAACTATAAGCTCCATTTTAGCTCTCTCCTGGCTGCAATAACAGTATTGCCATATCGTAGGAGGAAGGTGYACAGGTCAGGGTGCTAAAATAATACAGGCTGTGCAGGTATGCTGATAGAGCAARGACAGCAATCACAGTATCCCCAGTTAAAAGGTARTTTTCTACAGTAATTCTTCTACAGTAAGTGACTCCCTGTCAAGGCAGGGACAGAACTGACAGTGCTGCAGGTCTTTCCAGGGCTATGGATGGTATCTGAAATCTYTGCAGTAGCATCATGGTGGAGAAGGAGCAGGATTAACCACAAATGTGCAAAACCTTTTGAGGAAGACAGTCCCTGCTGATACTCAGCAGATAACAGAAAAGCAGAAAGAAATGGGGAAATTCCCTTGGTCTTGGGAGCTGCTCATCATCTACCGATAGGGCGTTGTGAGCACGTAGGACAGAGGGAAAGGGATGCCGGTTACTGGTAGTCCTGTATATTGAGACTTTTCCACCTAGTAGTTGACTATTTCTGGGGAAGGTGTTCTGGAGATGAGTCTTCCCTGTTTCCTACCACACTCTGTTCTAGCAGATGCTTTGCTAGATAAAGTAGCATCTACTGTGAGGAGCAGAAATAGCAGAAGAAAGGAGTCTTTCCTCTTGTTCCTTCACCACAGTCACAATTCTTACGTGCCAGTGCAAAAGCAGAACCTGCTCTGCTTTACTGCGCTCTCAGAGCGTGTGTGTGTGCATGTGGTTTCAGAGCTCAGCTGCACGCAGAGGAAGAACCAGAATACACAACGTCTGAAGGGACTGTGGCAGGTAGCACAACTTTCCTGTATTGGTGAAAGCACAAGGAGAAAGAGGAGGGTCTACTAAATGTCAGCAACGCCAGGGCACGTCATGAGGTGCAGGAAGTATATAATGCAGTTTCTCTAAGAGGGTCTCTGGCAGGAGCMACGGTGCATGGCGGCTATACTGTCTGGAACATACGATGCTCTTGCTAGCCTTGTGATTTCATCACTGTTTGAAACAAGACCATGGACAGTGGTGAGTACATGTTCTGAAGTCTCTGGTTTTGTCTTCAGCTTTAATAATAAGGACAATGCCCAGATTCATGTCCTATSACATAGGACTGTAACAGACTTTTAACAGAGTATTTAAATGATGTAAAATAAAAGTTTCAGTCTTTCTCGTATTTATTATAATTTTGCTTGGATTTTCTTTTTCTTTTTCAAGCTAAAAAAAAACCCAAATCAATTATTTTAGAAACACACACAAGAAAAAAACAGGTTTGGAGAGGGGACTTCAAGGAGTTCTTCTGTCCCATAGCAAAGGAACTGTTCCTTTATCATTCATACCTTTTTTTCATGTTCCTAAAAAGACACAATGCTCTCTCCCTGGCATTACTTTAGTTCAGTGAATAAATCAAGGGACTGGGAGCAACCATGTATGAGTCTCCCCGGTCTCATACAAAATGTTTCTGTTAATGTCTGCACTGTGCCCATAAAACTTTGAAAGTTTAATACTTTCTTTAGTCATTTGTTGTTGGTTTTTCACATGCAGTGCTCYACAGGCACCTGCTTCCAGTAGCTTCAGTAGGTGGAAGGCTGTAGGAGGGGAATGGCACTGTGTGTCATAGATGCGGTGAATAAGACTGACCCTTTTTTTTCTCTGAGACTATTTATTCTTTTTGAGTTGTTTTATTAACCTAAATACCTCGAGTATTTAAAAACTGTGATTCCAGTGTGAATGAGGGATGTGCAGGGAAGAGGAGCAAAGGAACTAACTCAGGAGATTAAATTAGTTTATGAACAGAGCTCATAATACAACTGATACCTCTCTATGACTAAGAGCGTGGTCAGAGCTGTAACAAGGATGGTGAGTGTGATGGGGCAACAGCCAACAAGTTCATTCCAGTAAAGCCCTTCTCCTCTGGTAGTAATGAATTAAGCTTTGCAAAAGGGTGGAATGGAAGGTGCTTCTGCCTTTTCTCTGTGACATTTTTCTAATCAAAGCTTTGAATTTATTGGGACTGTAGAGGCTCCCCTGCACATTCCCAATGCTGTAGCAAGCAGTATGCAGAGAGGTACAGATGTCCCTGTGCTGAATGCTGCAGACAGAGAACAAGGAAATATCTGTGAAATGATTTGTTGAGATTTCAGCATTCAATACCCTTCAGGTACCTTAGAGGCCTGCAGCACATCTGAAAAGGATGAGTAGTRTTTTTCTTTGCTTTTTTGAAAAAAACAAGAAACAAGGATAAAAAATTTAACTCAAACAAAATCACACACAGAGCTAATAGTCTGGTACAGCTGAGAAAAATAAATGCTTYTTTTTGTATCTTTGTCTCATGTTTCAGCCCCAAACTTCACTCTCCAAGCAGGGTTTTCTCCTCCTGGAAGGTCAGCAGTGATTTATGAATTAAGCAGAGGGGTGTTCCACAAAATGTAAAGCAAAGCAGCTGGTGCTGAATCCCATGCTGGGATCCCAACATTTGAAGTGATAGGGAAAAGCAACTAGGGGATGCAGAATGCTCCTGCTCAGTGTAAAAGAGAGGAATTCACCACACGCACAAAGGTGATGGGAAGAATACAGAAAGTTCCTCACTCTCCACTGCCTGTGGAAGTCTTAAAAGTGCAGCATTATGCAAGAAGAACAATCTCTGGCACACATTGCTCACATGAAATGTCTCTAGAAAGGTTATAGTACAAGACAATTGTGATTAGAAGACAGGAATGGATGTACTGCATCCCATAGGATCCAACATGCAGAAATGGGGAATGGATAGCCTGAGTCTTCTCATACATGCATCCTCACTGCTCCTAGCAATCAATGGTTCAGCAAATTCCTGAACCAGAAGCTGCATTCAAATTAAAACATTTCATAATCCAACTGAATCTACTCACCACAAATTAGTATCTTTGTGATCTCATTTAAACTTTTGCCTGATGCAACATCATCTGTTTGCTTTGTTCTTTTCCATTTATTTTAAGGTGTTTAGTATTGGGGGGAGGGGAAGACCCATTACTGTGAGGAGGGTTCTATGTTTTAATTAATTGATAAAGGTTAATTATGATAGGAAAAAAAAGAAAGAAATAGAAGCCGACAAATAAGAGTAGGTTAATACTGTTGCTTTGGGTTTTACGGGATTTTTTGTCCTATTATTGAATTTCAGCAGAATATTCCAAAACAGTTCTAGAAATGTTAAAACATCTGGGGAAAACGCACAGCATTGTGTGGCATGTGTGTGTGTGTGTGTGTGTTTTATTTTTTTTAACTGTAGGTAGCACATGATCAGCTTATTTAAGAATGATTTTCTAATTTGCTTATTTCTGCTTGTCTTGCCTTTTGATTCACAATTGCCCTAAAGAAGTGGAGAAATAATTATTAATTAATAATTAATTAATAATTATTATTCTGTAACACAGGTCTACGAATGCATGAAATAAAATTATGACTTAGCTTCACTGGGCTTTTTCACTCCTGAAATGAGGGTCTCTTTCCTCTACTAGTTGTGAAAAATAGAAGGGAAAAAGCTGGGGGGARGAACAGGCACTGAGCTGTTAACGGCCAAAAGTCATTGTATTATTTAAATATGATTAATTCTTCTCAGAAGTATCTGGTTGCTTTCCCCAAAAGCCTACTACACTGCTAGTGAGGAGGCACTAGAAACTGGTACATGGATGAAGATATAAACAGTACATTACTCACTACATAAATGTAYGCTAAGGTGCTTGAGACTGAAACTTCTGCCTTGCAATTTTGGCCAACAGGAAAAAAAAAATCTCACCATGAAGGTTTAGCCAGAGCAGGTTTGCTTAACTTTGCCAATACTATCTAAAGTATTCCTGAGAAGTCAGTGAATATAACCTACTGCTTTTCACTTTGCACATTCCTCAGCATTAGCAGAGGTGAACAGCTGCTCCTCCAGGTTCAGAGCCTAATCTGTGTAGGAAGGAGCCAGCGTGCAGAGCAGGAGCAAGTTCCTTGTGCAGAACAAAACCCTGGGATTCATTCCGCAGGATTTTGTTTGTCCAGTCCGGTTCTAAACATCCTAATTGGCTCTATTTCTGCTACTCTTTCCTCCTCTCGGGACTTTCTGCAGGCAAATACTTCTCACTATCCGAAGCTTTCCTGCTTCGGATAAGTAACATTGCTAATGTTACTTAGCAATCATTTCACTTTTTTTCTAATTCCATGCCTGAGTATCCATCTCTGGGCATACCTACAGGGCTTTATTTGTACTGCTGCTTTTTTTAATCTTGCTTGAGATTGGTTCCTGATGCTGAGGGAATATACAGATAAACTGCATGGGATTCATCTGTCCCAACTTACATGTTTACCCTTCTGTCACAGCATGAAATGAATTGCACCCAACATTCACCCCTGGACAAGTAAATCGCACCTTTAACATCTGTTCTTCCCTTCACTATTAAGAGAGCCTACATAATATCAACGGCTAAAGTATGATGAATCCCACCCAATAGGCTTGTCTGTAGGGGGAGATTTTCAAAACTGACTGGATGCTGCCCCACTTTCCCCAGCCACTGCATCAACAGCAATTTTGCTACTTCATCTGTAAACAAATGGGAGCAGAGGCAGTGTAATTTTAAGTGTTTTTAAAACTGCTGCCATCTTTCACAGGAATGACCAGAGGAAGTCACCTCCTTACAGTTCACCTGACAGCAGTCGCACTGAGAGCAATGTTCCCAGAGCATTGCCCTCCCCTGCTTCCCTCTCTTTCACTTACAGCGGGCAATTCTGTTCTCCACAAAGTCTTCTCAGGGCTTACAGGACAGGCAGGTGCTTTTGAGAATTGTTGCAAACCAGCGCATAACCATCTGAGGGAGACGGGAGATTAAACAGGGCTTTGACCCATTCAATGTGCAGTGTTTTTCTTTTCTTTTTTCTTTTTTTTTTTTTTTAAGTACAGTTGCTAGTTCTACTGTTTGTGGGGACTTTTGAGAGGGTTTTTTTTTTCTTAACATTTTGAGGAACAAAACTTTAGGAAAATACCCACAGTTGTGAACTGCCACAGGCTAAAAAAGAAAAAATGCCTATTAAACTCCAAAGCATGTCTCATTTCCTCTCTGCAACCCATTTGCTTCTGCCACCCTTCCCCCACCGCACTGGACTCCTAAGCATGGTAGAGTGAGAAGTGAGTTTTGTCCAGCCTGCCTGAAACTGGTGACTTGGAGACTCACTCAACAGACTAGCAAGGAAGGATCACGAGGCTGCATGGCCTCTCTAGTTATGCCTTTGCAAATGCGTAAGCTGAGGTAGAGGCAGCAAGGAGGGGAAGGTACAGTGGAAGCTTTCTTATAACGAAAATTGTGTGACATTTAAGACATCTGAAATAGCAACCAGGAAAAAAAAAAAGAACACCAGTGAAACTCTTCAAAGGAATGATACTTAGCTGAACGGTTTCAGGATCGTTAGTTGAGTCACTGTTAGCAGACCTATTTTGTTACACACAGCGCGTTTAAAAAAATAAAATAAAACACAATTTCCTATGGCTGTGCAGTCATGACTTTTCAGACTAAGCAGAGTCTGGCCTAGTCCAAGGAGGTGAAAGGAAGATGCAGAAATACTCAGAGCAAAATGATGCTGTTAATGCAGTGCCCTCTAAATTACCAGTAGGAGGCATCGTGGTAGTGTCCTTTGGAGGAGGAGATTTAAAAAAATTTAAAAAAGCAGTTCTGCTAACAATGCACTGAAGGAGTGGAATTTATGTTGGTCTCTTTTCCCCTGTGGACTGATAGTGCAGGATTCTTCTCCTCTGCCTCCATTTTTATAAAACTGCTAGGAATTTAATTACCTTTGAGACCTCAGCTTCTGCCAAACATGGTTGAGACTGGCCAACAGAGGTAATAATTATCTAGCAACAGGCACAGGCAGACAGATGTACAAACTGCAAAAGCCCTTAGGAAACCAGGCTATTAAGAAGGTGTAATAGATGATAAAAGACCCCAGTGAGTTTTTTTGCAGGGGTCAGGGTCCCCATGCCAGTGTCCCAGGCAGAGAAGGTAGTAACATTCCAGGCTTCCTTAAATTCACCCAGAAGGTTTAGGTGGTTTAGAGTTTCAGTGCATTTCCTGTGTGATATGCAAAACTCAGATAAGCAGCYTGGAGGGAGAGATGGTTAAACTGGGTGTTCACTAAACTTCTGCCTGCAGTCTGGAACTGGTCACAGCAAAAGGCATTGGACATGCAGAAAATACAGACAGAAGCATTTAGCCAAGCCTTAAGGTTAATCTTGGCCAACCTACCTTGACATACTTGACTTCTTACTGTAAATGTCACTAATAACACATGATTACATGTTTCTGATTTCCCCGGGAGAATGTGAGGGGTATCAACATAACTAAGCATCTAGTTACAGGAGGCAGCATAAAAGATGAAAACGTAGGGGAGGCACAAACGTCTAAGAGRTGTTGTGGGTAGCTCATATAGAGGCTCTAGGGAAAAACAAGTCCAGCTTTTTCACGTGCAGTTGGGAATATTCCACTCTCACATCACTATTCGTGTATATATGAGTATCTCTGATCGCAGAGATACAAAATAACTGCTTCTGTTATTAATGATGCTACTGCACGCAATTTAAAGCGGGTCTTACTGAGGATACAGTGGCAAGAATGGCAGTTACCTGAAGTAGTGGAAATTAATCCTTCTGGTCCAGAGTAATACTCGAACAGGACACTGCCAGAGCAGGGAAGGGTGCAAAGGAACTCTGGAAAGAAATAAGTAGCAAGTAGTAATCCAGAACAGAGCTGTGTACTACAGACTGCTGAGCCAAGAGGGGCAAAGGAATCAGTCAAAACTATGAACAAACAGGCTTAACTATGAGGAGAAAGTCATATTCACCAGAAGAAGCAGTGAAGAGATTAAAAAAAAAATCTCCTCTCTCTGCCCCAGGCTTGCTCAGTGAACCTGGACCAAATAAATGYTATGGGGAAGTGAGCTAGTGCTGCGACAGACTTCCTGTGATGAGCAGCATGATGTGCCAAACAAAAGCTGCTAACTCTCTTTCAAGGCAGGATACATCTTTAGCTCGTGCTGGAGCAGAAGGAGGTGAGAGCCTTCTCTGAGTTGCCAGCACACTTTCCAACTTGAGCAAGAAAAGGTTTCAATTCCAACTGCCCGAGGTAAACACTGATACATGCTTTAAATAGCAAGAAGTAAAAGCTTTCGCTGGCCCCTATGCCTCTGCTAACCACAGCAGGAAGAACTGTTTGTCTGAGATTGCTCTCAACATTATCACATCTGGCTCTGAATTTAATTTTTCCTTCCAGCTGTCAGCATCCCATATCTCCACATTCAAAGACAGCAGAAGCCAGCCCTGACATTTAAAGATGTATAATAAATTTCAGCCAGCTTCAGTTACATATATCCTGCAGGGAGCAGAGCTTTCCTGTTCTGCAGTCCAGTCACCACACTGTCAAGGAACAGCTGGGCCAAGTTTATTGCACTCACAGCTGTTTGTTTTTATGTGCACTGAGTATGCTACATCCTTAAAGCCCAGAACAATGCACTGGCTGCTGACTGACTATAAAAATAAAAATGGTTGCACTGCAAAAGAGTTAACTGGATCTTCAGCTTTTCCTTATTGGGCTGGAGGCAGCAGACTGCTCAGATTGAGTCCGTGCTCCAACAGTAACTTGTTATGTGACTCTGGGSTAGCTTCATAGCATCTTCATTGATATTTTATTTATCCATCTATAAGGAGTTTAACAGGGATAAGAATGTCATGATCAGGTGTGCTACTGCTGCATAGTATCGCTCTTTTAAAACTCAGCTATGTTTTCAAAAGGAACGTCAAGTGGGAAACCCTACTTAAYTGCTAACAGTAACACAGTGTCTCTTTCTTGTCTCCTTCTTCTCTAGGTAAGCAAATAAAGGTTAGCATGGTTTTCAGCCTTCCTCTAATTTTTCAGGTAAGATGTTAAAAACAATGTGGTTGAAATGTAGCKGCGTTTGTGTTGTGGGTAAACAGAGATCTTGGAAACTTTGACACACCAAAAGCAGCCACCCACAGTGCTGGAGAGATTTGTGGGGGATGCTGCTTTTCATACTAAGAATCCTATCATGCATGGAGGTGGATGATGAGAAAGCAAAGAGCAGTGCTAAAAAGTCAGAGCAAAAACAAACACAAAAACAACAACAAAAAGATAATTATGTAGACTGGGATTTCAAGATAGCCTTGATTGTTAGACCTGAGTTCCATTTTGGCACCTAAATGAGGATTTTCAGGAAAAAAAAATGACAGCATTATATGCTGAGTACATGGGAAAAATTGGGTCATTCCTCTTTGGAAAGATCTGGTCAGAGTGCCTTGGCCTYTGGGCTTTAAACTGAGTTTAGTATTGAAGAGCCAAAATGCCTAAAGAAGAAGAGATCAGCTGCCTTGAATGCAATGCTCAACTTCTTCCTCCTGTTCCTACTCAGAATAAACATAAAGCTGGAAAGAGAACCCAAAGTACTGAACTCTGTTGTGACCTGCTCCTGAACCTTGTGCCTGGCCCCCAGCACTCATACTCCTGYAACCACAGGAACAGCCTCAACCACCCCACAGTCCCCAGTTCAGTCTCTTCAAGAAGCTCAGCAAGGCAGGGACGTTTTTGCAGCCTGCTTCTTTTTCCTTTCACTTCTGGTGGCATGCCTCCAGGTAGCATGCAGGATGTGGTAAAAAAAGCCTGCCTGAGATGGAGAGTGTGCTAAGATACCCAGTGATAACAGGCAGAGGTATCCACGGGAAACCTTTCATCTCTATGCAATGGAGAAAGGGTACTGGAGACTATCAAGTCACAGAAAAGCAGGGCACAGATACCACAAGCTCACTCTGCCCCATAGATTATGGCAGTGTAGGAAGATGAAACAAGAATAATCAGAGCTTAAATCAGAGGCAGAGGMCTGAACGAGACACCAACAACTTGTCCTTGTCAGCACAGTCACAATTTCCTGCTTCAGTCACTGTGCTTCCTCAGAGCTTCACTGACACCTCTATTTAGTAGAGAAAAAAGCCAAAGCAGGCTCCAGCTTTGTGTTCCCACACAGCCCTTTGTTCATACTGCTGGTTTCAGCTATCTCACAGGCTTATTCTTTGCTGCRAGTGACCAAAGGAGACAGGAAGGGCTTGCAGCAACAGGCTGTTGTTGGCTACAAACACAGCAGTTACATCCCTCTTTTACTACTTCACCAGTGGGAAGTTCATATGAAGAACATGAGTAAAAAAAAAAAAAAAAAAAAAAAAAAAGCCTAGCGAGCACAGTCAGTCAAGAGGAAATTTTCTTCATTTTGAAGAGAAGAAAACATTAAAGGACATATTTTTCCTATTTTCTGACAACTAACTATGTACACACAGTTGTATTTGGGTCCTTAAACATTCTGGAAAAAGCRTTTATTTGCTGAGAACTTTCAGGTGTTATTTTGGCTGAGCACTAATATTTCTTTTGTAATTTCCACTTTGACCCCCAAACCCTACATACTTATGGCAAAAGTTTTCAGCCATGAGACCCAGCCAACTCTATTGATGATATCTGCATGAGGAAATGCTTGGAAAATCCCTGGGATTTCTSTGCTGTTTGTTGGTTGGACGCTCCTGCTTGTTTTTATGTCAACTTCAGTTCACTTCCTGAAGCAATTCATGGAAGGGCAAAGGCTGTGCAYGCAGAATAGCTGTCTCAATGCACTTTTTTTCTTCCCTGTTCTAGATCTGCACTGGAAACAATGTCACTGATAACTATGACTCCAACACCACCATTGACTACACCCTGTTCGAGACCCTGTGTGAGAAAGACGAGGTCCGTAACTTCCGTGCTGCTTTCCTCCCAGCCATGTATTCCCTCATCTGCTTCATTGGGCTGGTGGGGAATGGGCTTGTGATGCTGACCTACATCTACTTTAAGAGGCTTAAGACCATGACAGACATCTATTTGCTGAACCTGGCCTTGGCGGACATCCTCTTTCTGTTGACTCTCCCCTTCTGGGCCACAAGTGCAGCCATGTACTGGCTTTTTGGGGAGTTTGCCTGCAAAGCTGTCTATTGCATCTGCAAGATGAGCTTCTTCAGTGGAATGCTGCTTCTCCTGTCTATCAGCATCGACAGGTACTTTGCTATTGTTCAGGCTGCCTCTGCCCACCGTTTCCGTCCCCGGATGATGTTCATAAGCAAGGTCACATGCATCCTCATATGGCTCCTTGCTTTCATCCTGTCAATCCCTGAGCTGGTTCACAGTGGCATAAATAACTCAGCCAGCCAACCCCGTTGCTCTATCATTGCTACTGACTTGCAGACATTTAACACCGGCATCAAGGTCTCCCAAATGGTTTTTGGTTTCTTATTTCCCCTGCTGGTCATGTCTGTCTGTTACCTCATCATTATCAAAACATTACTCCAGGCCCGCAACTTTGAGAAGAATAAAGCTATTAAGGTCATCATTGCTGTGGTAGTAGTCTTCATTGTCTTCCAATTGCCCTACAATGGCGTCATGCTGGCCAAGACCATCTCCGCTTTCAACCACACCAGCTCATGTGAGGAGAGCAAGCAGCTTGACATGGCAGATGATGTGACCTACACTCTGGCCTGCTTCCGATGTTGCCTCAATCCTTTCCTTTATGCCTTCATTGGTGTTAAATTCCGCAATGACCTCTTCAAGCTTCTCAAGGAACTTGGCTGCCTGAGTCAAGAGCGCCTCTGGCAGCTGTCTGCCTGCCGTGAGAGCAAGAGGTTTTCCATTGCCATGGAGACGGAGACAACAACCACTTTCTCACCGTGAGGGGAGTTCTCCAGGCAGGCTTTGACTGAGCTGAAGGCTGGCACAGTTTTGTACACTGCCACTATTTTGAATCTGTGATAGAGTAGGACCTGTCACTACTTTAGGAAAGGCAGCTGTAGGCAGGAAATCCAAGAGCCTCCCCACATCTCAAGCAATAAGCATTGCTATCCAACACTCTCACAAATAGACTTCAATAAAGCTGTAACTAATACTTAAGCATGGGAGAGGGACACTGRTGAGTCTAAAATTTATCGTGTCATTTGACCTTTACTTTAGACTTTCCTAGGTGAAATAAGAAATGCTCAAAATAGAACAGTTTTCTTAACAAATATCAAGACAGCAAGTCATCTGTGCCACACAACTGCTTGTTTTAGAACTACACTCCCAAGAGCATCATCCTTGAATTCAGTGTCGTATTTAACAAGAATGCCTACTGCTCTTTCATATGTACACAAATGATGCCTGCCACACTGACCCAGCCTTCAAGACAAAACAGCCTCAGGCTCCAAGCTTAACATAGTATGAAATATAAGCTATGAAAGTACCCTAGCATGCAACTCAGCTCTGCTTTCCCCCCAAAAGCTAGAAATTTGCATAATTAATCCTAAATGCATATATGATATGCATAGTTTCCATAATTATGCATACTGTTGTGGCATCTCAAATTTTTCAGGAAAAGAACAWCTTCCAATTCACTTCTCTGTAATGATGGTATCTATAAAGAAGATGTATCCTAAGGAACAAAAGTCGTTGCATCTCCCTGTGCAGGGCCTGATGCAAGGGTAGCTAGCACATTTTAAACTCAAACTTCCTGCATGAAGACAAGCCCTCAGTGATCTGAGTTACAAATCTGACATTACTGAGACCTTTTCAACCACCAGACATACAAACTTGAATKAAGAAACAGGTATTCCTTCACAAATCCAGACAGATGCTTACAATACATTTTTACTGCTTAGCCATCCACCCTGTCCCAATATCACCCTTATTCTTGACACGGCGAGAGATTGTCTACTTGTATGCCTGATATTAAAGCACGTATTTTGGTCATGAGGACCAGAATGTTCAACATTTTCCAGAATTAAGGCCAGGACAAGCCTGTATCAATTTCTATGAGCAAGGCTCTCAATTTCAGGATATACTGGCAAACTAAAGTGGTTGGACGACGGGCACAAGCATCTGAAACATGCTTATGTCAAGCTTTATCAGTTACTGCGGACACAGTCTGCTGATTTTCACATATGTGTGGGGGCTTTCTGTGCTATTGCTTGCTGACCTCAGAAATGAATGTGGTTTTTTTTTCCTCCCTTCCCCATCAACATGATTTTTTTCTAGAAGGACTTTAACAGCTGGCKTTTTACAAGTCAGATATGTATTTCACTTATAAGCTACTGAAAATGTGTTTTGCATTCATATTGTCACTGCTAATAAAGACACCATTCATCATGGCTTGATTTACACACAGGAGACAGTCACATGTTGAAGATTACTGCCAGGGTCACATACTTGAAAGGAACACGGCAGCTGAACAACAGATTATTGTCATGTAAAATAAGACCCTGAAAAGAAGTCCAGAATGTAATGCCAGTTGGTGCGTTTACTAAAAGAATGACGATTCCTCCTGATGGATGAATACCCTGGGAACTGCTGTCATGGGACATCTGAATGCCAACTGGGGAGGAGCTGCTGCGATTATACATCTGTTATTGACTAGCATACCACAGTCCCCATACCACACAGCTCTCCCTGGAGTCAGACACCAATGACCAAAGGTCTTGGCCATGAATCCCGTTGGTGCTAGGCTGTAGCAGTCTAGGTCAGTGCATGTATCCAACCCTACCTTCCAGGGTAGCATTTGAACAGCTCTGATTTGTGGAACCTGTAAGCATGTTCTAGTGGAGACCAGAGCCATGCAGAGCAAAGCATAAACTTCCAAAAGAGACACTTACACTTTTTTGTTACCACTCATGGACCCATTAGAAGTAATCTAAAACTCTATGGACCATAGGTTGAAAAATCATTGTTCTATAGACATGAGAATGTCTAACTGGATTCCTTCCTTGGAAGGTCAGTTTTCAGTTTTGAGACATTGCCATCACCTATACTTCTGGCTAYCATCATTAAAAAGTAAAGGATTCTGCTGTGAGCTAAAAGTGAGTAAGAAAATACATTTTGCTCTGCATTACTTGTCTAAATTGAATGATAATCCTAGCCAATCATTTAAAGCATTTTGTTTTATAATGCTCCTGTAAACATGTAACATGTAAAATAAATGTTGTTTCTTTGTCATAGGAAATGGGGAGTTAAGACTGACACGTGGAATAGTCATTTGTTCTTGTTTTCCTCCTATAGTCGTTACTCAGATATGACAAAGCTAATGAGAACGTAGCAAGAGTGAGGAAAACCTATAATAAAACTGAAAAGATCCTATGTTAATTAATGTATATTCAGATATGTAAAGCTGCTTTTCATAGACAATAGAGTTAAGTATGTACACAAATATATACTGGAAATACATTGCTTTAACTAAACATTTTCATGCAAAATACATTCACCTAACTTACTCCAGCAAGGAAATCTGCTTCACCAAAATGTGCAATTGTGCTTGCATCCTGTTTGATAAAAGCCCCCTCTGCAAACTGAGAATGCTTTAGGTCTTTATCAACTACATGTAYTATTCACAGGAAAAAAAAAATGCCACTGCTTACATAAGAACGAGATACTAAAGCACAAGGCCTAGATATTTGGAAAAAAAGAGCAACTTTGAAATTGGTACAATGCCTTCTATTACTCGTCGAGAAAAATTAGATTGTGTAAAAGCATTAGTGCCTCCTAAACAAGACTGTGGTGACTTCAGAGTGAAAGTTCTTCTCAAAGCAAAAGATTAAAAGCCAAAACAAACCTGCCAGTTACTTAAGTCAATGTTAATATGTTTTACCTAAGATCCTAACTTGAGATTCCTCACTGAAATCTCAAAACTATGTTTTGCTATTTCTAGAAAATAAATCAATTTAAAAATACCTTCATTTTTCCCCTTGCATTTTCTCCATAAGATGCAGCTTGCACACATCCTTACGGTTTGTATAATATCCTTCTGGTCCTGTCAAGAGATGTTTGCTGATCAACCTAGCTTCATATCAGTACTGCCCTGCAGGAAAAAAAAAGTGTAAAACATTCTAATTTAAAAAAAAAAAATTATTTTCCTTATCTGTCAACAAATTATATAGTAACCAGGTCATCAATGAATTTAAAATAGTGGTATTTTTCTTTATTCTAACCCTTAACCTAATTGCCTTAATGCTGCTCCAGTAACAGACGTATCTGATGGCTTCCTATCAATGTTTACATGAAAAACATTTGTACTGTAACATTTTATTGTTCACTTTTAATTAAAAAAAATCAGTAACGGAAAWATATCATTGTGCAAATTGTTCACAGCGGGAGGCACTGACCACAATTCTCATGGCTAGAACATCTACATGTAAAGGAATAGTAGCAGTCACCATGCTAGTTCAGACAAGCTCTCTATCTAATACAGCTCTAGAACTCAAACAGGCCAGCATCACATGATTAACATACACAGAACATATCTTCCTGACCATGGCTGATTTATGCTTCAAAGTACAGGGATGGTCACTATCCTTTATAAAAATTTACCTATAATTGCAATCGTGATCATCTTAACAACTTCACCATAGTTCAGTAAATAAACAAACAAGCAGAGATCTCTTTGTAAAATAATACTATCATGCAATACTAGTGTAACAAACCAAAAACATAACACAGGAGTTTTTTCAGTTCCAGATCTTTTATTCTATCATTGAAAAATGACACATTTTGAAAAGCCAATATTACTGTAGAAAATATTCAGCCGCACACACCTCACTACAAGGATGCAAGTTACACAGACATTTTAAAACAAAATGGTTGTGAACGAAGCCAAATTTGACCATGTTAAATACTTTTTTTTCCCCTTTCTTTCTTTTAAGTAGAAGAATGCTCACTTCACACTAGCAAAGAATACAAACATTTTGTGGGGGGAATTTGTCACCAATAACAGCAATATGAAGCGTTTTCCAGGAACGCTTTATACTTGTAGAGGCTGAGCTAACTCAGGTCTCTGATACACTGTATAACCACAGTGTGTTTGGAACCTGTCAGCAAAAACAAAGGAATGGAGTGTGTCGTTTTTAAGACAGCTTATACTCCTTGCCCAGTCTAAGACACAAAAATCTGACCCAATAACAGATTCAAAGCAAGCAGGTATGTCCCTACATAAAGCACATACTTTGCTGATGAGGAACTATTCCCGTCAAACAAATATGATGCAAGGTCTCTCCCTATGCCAGAGAGACACCACCGAAATACTGGAAAAAAATCAGAAGTTACCAACTAGCAGTCAGGTTTATTTCATGCCACATTCAAGTGGCCACAGTGACTTAGAAGCATAGCTATGGCAAAGCTGTATGCATTCTGTATCAGTGAGGAGGAAACCCCAGTTAGAAAAAAGGGCCACCTAAAAGCTGTGAGCTATAGCTTAATTTCCAGCCACAGAGCATGCTAAGTCCCTTCCAGAGAATCCTTTGCTTTGGTGAAAAACCACAAGAATGAGAAGCAGCTTCTGTTATTTCATACCTAGAAAGATATATTTGCATCTAAATCCCATGAAAATAAACCATCTTGCCACTTTCTCCTGGGCTGCTAGAATAAACCAAGGCCTCCTGTTTGTCTAACAAAGGAAGGCCATGAGCCACATACTGAGCACCTTGGAATCCAGAGAAAGGAATCTCAGGCAACACCAGAAGACAAGACAAACATGCAGTTTCATGTTCGAATGTCAAAGCAATAAGGATCATTACTGCTTTCGCTAAGTAGTGTGCATCAGTCATGGTTTCTCCCTAGAGAGAAAGTATTAGGCTAGTTTCAGCATCCGGCCCAGAGGCTCAAACAGTGATACAGAGCATCTCAAGACCACGACACCACAATGCTACTCAAGAAAATAAAAGTCTAACCCCAAAACTCCTTGAATAAACATTAGACCTCACTTACCACAACTAGGTCAGAAAGCTCAAATGCACTAAAGTCCATTAAGCTCATTTGTGTAACAGACGTAGCCTGGTGAAACAGGTGCTCTAAGCTACAGCACACAGAACAAAATTCTGGCTTTGCAGAAAGCTGCCATACTCATTTAAYGAGTTCCCTATGCTTCTCAGAGACAACTGTAAACTAAACTTTTAAACAGGAAAATTGCTGAATTTTTAAGTAGCACAGGTTCCAACATACAACTCTGATTCAAACTGTTACAACACACTCCACCGAATAACCAAAGCTCACACCTCAAAAGGCACTGTAAATATCCCAGCCAAACCATGCAGGATCTGTTACTGAAAATAGGTGCATTTCCAAAACAGATTTAACTCAATTTAGTATCTCTCATCAGCAAGACAGAGAAAATTTGTTTTATATAGTTCACTGGAGGACTGTGACCAATTTCAGTTTTAAATCTTTAAAAAGTCAATTCAAATCCTTGTTACAGAAAGGGGTCACTGCTCTGCAACAAACTACACCAAAAGCAAGAGAGAGCTATCTCCTAGTCACAGCCATCTGGACTCCAGGCTGTTTCTGCAATCCCTTCTCCAAGCCATTTTGGGAACTAGTAGAAACCTTTTCATTGCTCAGAAGCAGTGGACTCCTCATTGCTCCAGATACAGGATGACTGCTAAACATTTCTCTCTCCCTTTAAATTTTTCACCTGTGTACATGTGCTTGTTATAAACATGTATTAAATTGCCATTTAAAAGCTCTAGATACCAAACAGATTGGGAGAGAGAGGTAAACCGGAATCAGGCCTCACTAAATGCAGTTGCTCCCATGCATTTCGTGCAGGCCTGTCTTCTCCCGTTGCATGCTGTCCCAGACACTGCTTCTCACAAGTCATTTGCAAGATCGGTGAATGAACTGATTAATACAAAGGTGAAAGCGAAGCTTCTCCAGGCATGGCTGTGGTGTCTGATGTGCCACCTGCGCAGCTATGGAAGGGAAGTCCTTGTCACCCTAAGAAAGACTGAGCTGGAGTTAAATGAGRCAAAGAAACCCTAAAAATAATGCACGTGGGTGATGAGGAAGGGTGGTGGCACTCTACAGCAATCAGAATAGCTGACAGTGGGCTACAGTTTCCTCTCCCCGTATCTTCTTTTGTATGGAAAAAGAACCTAGCCTTCTGTTCTTGGGTTGGAGGTGTCAGATCTCAGGGGAGAACTCATCCCACAGCCAGTGATTTCCCTCCCCAGTTTGTCAGCTGAGCCACCTTGCCCAGGTGGCCACCTGCCACACAGGAATCAATCTCCTCCAAAGTGACAGGTGAAGGGTTTTGTCACAGCATTTTCTACACCAGGGGATTTCTCCCCTTCCGGCTCAGCAACCCTTGTGTAGTTTTGGGGAAACGTAAATCAGCCCAGGCAGCAGCAATCCTACCAGCACAAGCAGCTGCATGACCTCAAAGTGAATAAATCAACGAACGTGACCAGACTGAAAATCAGAGACTTTTGATGGGCTAGAGTACGGCAGGACCAGCTCAGGTCCTATTGCTGGCACAAGAGACAGGACAAGAACATGTAATTACAGGGAAAAAAAATTGGATAACCAAACAGCACCATGCTGCATTTAATGATAGCAGCAAAATCTCCTGTCAGGCTATCTTACCTTCATTAGAGCGCCTGATATGAGTTTGCTTTGGAGGGCTGAAAAAGAAAGCAGAACAACATTCTACTTTAGAATGCAAATGACAATAAAAACCAAAGACACGTAAAGAGATGGGAAATTTAACAGGGTTTTGTTGAGTTCTTCTTAGACGCACTGTCCAAAACTGTCAGTTTGTTCCTCGTGGAGATCCCTGTTAACAGCAAAATTCACAGTATCAGAAGGTAAGAACGACAGGTGAAAGAAGATGAAAAGAAAAAGTTTTCTGACTAGAGAAAAAAAATATATTACTTAGTATCTGCTCACTAAGAAGCCTTTTCCTTCTTGTATGCCCTTTGTGCTGGCATGAACCTCCAGACTGGCATTGAGCCATTCTATTCAAACAAGATACAGTCAAGTAGCTTCAGTTCTTCCATGTTTCTGCAATGTTTTAAGTAGTGGTACTGCAAAGACAGAAGCAGCTCAATCTGATGCAATGGTCAAAACGTTGGATGAGCGTTATAAGTGGGTTCTGTCCCTAGCTTTGCTACCCAGGAATCCAAGTCAAGCCTCCACCTCTGCCTCAAACACTAAAACAGAGACAAAATGTTACTTTGCATACATAATAATGGGAGTACCTAGATATTACTATTAGTACATACAGGAACCTTCCCACCTCCTTGTTGAAATAAAAAAGCAGATCTAATTTATTTAGATTTCACAGAGATTACAAGTCTCCAAAGTACACAATCTAAGCAACAAGTTAGCTTACTTTCAAGCTGAACAGAAAGTTATTTTTCACTTTCATCTTTCAGTAAGACCCCAATTCTTCAGAGCTAAGATTATTAACCAAAGGAGTAAAATCTTTCGGATATTAAACAAAAACTTGCCACTGCCACAGCTCGTTACAAACACTTATTCAGGTTTGGACAAGTAAGGAGACCTTCAGTTCACCTTTACCACATGCATGGCAGATGCATAGCCAGTCTAGGTATGATCTCACATATTTGTCATTGCTAAACCCATGCAAATCTGCAGTTTGCAGGAACTGAAACTCTAACTTCCCTTCCTGTTGCTTTGTTTTTTAATTCAATTGTCTAAAATAAGATAGTGAGCAGTTATTTACTTTCCTTTCTTTGCTGACAAGCACTGTTGCACAAAACCCTAATTTTTATGAGTAATTATGTGCTTGATTGGGAAATTTTTGAAAACTGAAGATAAATTCTAATGTTTAAGATCTCCTACATTTCAATCTCYAATGCAACATACAGTCCAGTGAGCCACCCAAGATTCAAAGTCTGCATATACCATCCTTCATCAAAATGAGAGCTTTTCCCATTGATTCTGGTTCTTGCCTCTTTTACTCTCTTACCCCTCTTTTATACCTTGGTATAAAATCTGCTGAAACCAACAGGAACCTTCACAAATAGTCCTTGTATTACTTTGGAGTTTTTTGTACTATGCAACAGGAAAAAGAAGAGGTAAAATCCCAAAGAATATATGCAGGCAACCAAGTGAACTTCTGGAAAGGGAAAAAATAAAATAAAATAAAATAAAAGGAGAAGCCACTTAATATGTTTTTTTTCCCAGGTGATAAGAATTTTATTGGTCTTAAAACAAAACTAGGAGGATTTCGTACAAGTATCTGCGAGGCTTGAAGAATCCCATGCAATAACAAGAATGCAACAAGTACACTTGCTCCTTCCATAGTTTATAGCCATCTTGAACACTAGCACAAGACTCAAAAGCTGTGCTCTTCTGGGACAAAGTCATGGTTTATACATTAGAATAAAAAGACCAAGAACTTAAAGTGGATGAATGCTCCAGAGAAGGAAAAAAGGTGGTCTTGAAAAAAGGCTCTTAACCAACCTTGCAGTAAAAAAATAAAATGTTCACAACCACAAGTGACTCATAGGTCAAAATGCCTTTTTCCAGAGAGTGTTTCAGGCCAGTGTTTCCAAGAGACACCAGTGCTTTCACATTAAATAATGTAAATAAAAAAACCCTCATCAGATTATATGCGAAGACAGTTAACAGAAGGCACTCTCACAACAACATGCTCCACACACTAGCAACCTGCTTCAGGCCCTAGAAATTAACACCTATAGAGGTATGAAGCAAGGCTCAGATGGACTGCCAGTGACCCACAGAGTATACAGAACAAGTCCAATGGCCACAACTGCCCTTTCGTTGTAGTCATACTTACATCTCATACAGCACTAATAACCAACATGAAGTTGAGTTAGACAACTCTGATTTTTAGGAGTGCCTGGCGTAACACAGAAGATGAAAAAGCATACTCTTAACAGAAGATTTTTTCTTCTTCAGCAAGCAGACAGGATCAACAACAGCCACCTCTCTGAGGGATGCTGACACCATGTGGGAAATGTTAAGAAATGTTCAATAGTCCCCCTCTACTTCCAAGGGGGTCACAGGACTCTAGGAGAACACTCAAGAAAATTTGTCTCATTAACCAAAGATATGGGTTGAAAAAGTATTAGTTAAATCACATTAGAGTTGCCTGTGGGCAATCAAGCTAACATTTGAGTCATTTTAGTTTGGTTTCATTTAAATATATTGGGAATTGTTTCAGAACAGCTTTGCTTCAGTTTATTTTACCTCTAAATCAGAGTGTCCATGCCCTTTCCACATACTTTCAATAATCCGCTTTGAATACTAAATCTGACTATCTTTTCCATGTCTTTCCATAAAGATGAGACCTTCTATGCATCATCTTTAATTAACTTTGTACTCAATTTCTTAAACAACTTTGAAAAACATAAGGGATCTTTTTCAGTCTTGACTGACCACTAAATAACCTGCTAGAAACTGCACTGTAGCTGCTAAAGAGCTTATTGGCACTGGCAGCATTTTCCACTGAAAGCAGTCCTTTCCCAAATGATGGAGTTCAGCTTTTTCAGGCAACTGAAGAAAGCAGCTTTTGACTTCAAAGAGTGAATGAACATCACAAACTGAAGTTCCTGTT
Organism: Rhea americana; assembly: GCF_003343005.1. Classification (NCBI taxonomy): domain Eukaryota; kingdom Metazoa; phylum Chordata; class Aves; order Rheiformes; family Rheidae; genus Rhea; species Rhea americana. The sequence goes on from NW_028186445.1 coordinate 760,446, forward strand.
TTTAAAGTGAGCATTATAAAAGCAGGTTTTTCCTCTTGAGGTCCTGTTCTGATTTTTAATAACACCCTGATCAAACCTGAGGAGAGCTCTATTTCTTTTTTAGTACCACGTGTTTGCTCTACAACCTGTTTCAACAGCAGCTCTTTGAAAAAAAGGCTATCTTGAACATAACCACAAGTTTTCATTCTACAAAATCCCACAGTGAGCTAAATTCCTCAAGCCCTGCACTGCTTTCCCTGCTCATTATGAAATAAAGCCTCTGTTTCCAAGCTCTTACAGATGAACCAGGAAGAAAACCCTGCCATTTAAACCAAAGTCCTGTTTGATGACTCAAAGAACTAGATATTTTTAAACAGATGAGAACCAAACCTCTTAGACGCCATTCAAGTAAAGGTTACATTTCTATGCTCTTTCAAGATGCGCAAGGTTTAACTTAACTGCATATGCTATTTTTTAATGGAGACTAACACTGTGGCAATTGCCACTTTCAATCCCCTCCATCTGGGCAAGTTTCCAACACTCCCTCTCAGAAGAGGCCTTGCCATGTGCCATCCCTTCTGTCTACAGAGGGGCTCCACCATTCAAGAAATCAGAATGGTGTGTTGCATTGCACGTGGGGCTCTAAAACATAATTGGCAGTACAATTCACTGCCTCTATTTCCCTTTCAAATATGTTCATTGCAAACTGAAACCTCCCTTACTCCATGTGGGTTGACCCTAGTAATGCTTCTTTCTCCTGTTTGCATAGAAAAGAAGTCCTTTTTTTGTGGCTTTCTGCAGAACAGAACAAAAACAACCAAGATTGCTCCACCTATGCAAATAGCTTTTACCTGAAAGGGATACAGCCCACACTCCACCCACCAAAACTTTAAAAAAAAGTATAGTGATATAAAATCTGTTATCAAGGAAAGTTTCCCCACACTCCCCTACAAAAACATTTCAATATTTTGTTCTACAAGATGCTGCCAACCCGCTTCTTCCTACGCAAACCAAAGTGTGTGTGCACAACAGATAAGGAATCAGACATCCCTTTTCAGCCCTAAAGACGTTTTGCTAAACAGTTTCCAAAGATCTCTAAGAAATGGGATATGTGCAAGCTGCAAGGAATTGCTGCCACTTTCTAAAAGACGTCCAAGCAGACTTCACATTTTTTTTAAGTGATAGAATAGCTTGTTTCTGCACCAGGCTGCTGCTAGTAAGAAAGAATAGCTCACAGTAACCGAACAAGCACAAATCCTTTGAGGGTTATGCTAGATCTGCCAGTAGAGCAGCCAAGGTCACATTCTGAGATGAGTCCTATCACCACTCAAGAAATGTGGGATTTTTATCACTGATGTCAGTAAAACATCTAGGTACGGGCACTACAAGGTAAACTATTAAGACAACAGAACCTCTATGGGTTGGCAGCAGAGACATGATCCCATTTGCCTTTTCCGTGCTCTTCTTCCAGTTGTATACACACTATAACCAGTTCCCACAGTTTTCACTTCAGTCACAGTGATCACTCACGCAGCTTCTGACCTCGTGAGCAAACACAGTGATGCTGAAGGACTCGAGCAAAAGGTTATTCCACTTCTTACCCACTACACTCCCATCCTCTGGAGTCTTTGCTCTTCTTCTGGGTGAAGTGCACTCTGCTGCAGTGCTCCTGGACAATGCACATCCCACGAGCTTTCATGACAAAGCCAACATGCTTTTCGAAGCATGTCCATTGTTCACTCTGCACAGAAAAGACTGCCAACACTTGAAAGCACACAGCCAGTGCATCAAAGGGCATGCAGAAAAAACTTCCCAAATATCAGTTCCAGCTTTAGCTTTTTAGCACTTATTTTATGCTTTTGCCCCCTTTTTGTGAGTCAGTTCCCTGAGCAGAGGGCTTAGTGTGCGGTGGCTTTTGGAACCAAAGGACTCCATTTCAAGGAGTCTTGATTGCTTCTTCAGCACAGACTCCAAGAATGCCTCAGCATAAAGACAAGAGGAAGACTTATGAGATCTTGTTCCACTCCCAGCTTGCCTACACACTCCCTGCAGGATCCTAGACCAAATACTGAGGAACAGCAGGTCTCAATTCCCATGCTATAAAATGAAGCTATTAACATTTAATTTCTCTCATCCATTGTCTGCCTAGATTGTAAACTCAGTGGGAAAGAGACTATGTATTTGTACAGCCTAGCATGAGAAAGCCTCCAGACATAAATGAAAGATAAAATAATAAAAATAATTTAAAACCCCAGTAGGCAGTTGAAGAAGTAGCAGGATAGAAGAGAAACACATGCTTGCCTTCTAATGATAAAAATAAACACCCTACAGGCAGTCAAGAGACTGCTGTGCTACATAGTAGCAAGGTTTCTCATTGCTTTTCTGGGAAGAGCTTGCTAATCCACAGCTCCAAGGAGACCATGCCAAATACCACCAAGCAGGTTGAGATCCCATTAATACCTGATCAACATCATCCTCTCATTACATTCTCACCACAGTATCTCACACAATCAGTGGGTGAAGCTTACTAGACTTAGGGTAACTCTTCCAAGTGACACATTACACCGTCAGTACTGCAAGAGCAGCAAATTTCAATCCCGTTTCCAATAAAAGGCAGAATGAAAGAAAATCCAGCTATGCAATTTAACACTGTTTCTGCTGTGGGAAGTAGTTGATGGATTTTGCCTGATTTAAGCCAACAGCGACCAGCCACAAAAACATGCCTAACCTTTCATTTTAAGATTTAAAAGTCTGCAAATTCCACATGAGCTTGGCTTTGCCTTAGTGAGTCAGGAACACTTTCTCTGCAGAGCTAAAGGGCTGCCAAGAGTCCAGTGCTCAACAGCAATTCTACAACAGTACATGAGCACGTGCACACAGAAAGGATGTCAGTAGGGGAACGCACGTTAGGGAGCAAATAGAGACAGATTAATCGGTGAGACAAACGCTTTGAAAAACATCTCCACAAAGAACATTTTTAAGAGCTCAACACAAAACCCAGGAAAGGCAGCACCCACTTTAGCCTCCCACTGCCAATATCAGTACATTTAACACTGATAAGCAGTTCAAGGGTTGCACTTATGAAAAGAATGTGGACTGCTATTATTGTTAGTGCTCCAGCCACCCTTTCAATGTCAGGGTCCCCCCATACAGCAGGAGACAGGGCATATCTCAAAGACCTTGCAGCCTGGGTAGCCAAAACAAGCAGTGTGGCAGGGAAGGGGGAGCACTAACTGGGGCTGCTGAAGCTAACGTATGAAGTCTGGGGGAAAGCCAGGAACCAGGCCCAGATTTATCAAATCCCAGGGCTGTGCATGGGTCACTAGAGCATCTGCTCCCATGTCCTGCTCACAGAGAGGCCACCACCTAACACCCAGTGTCAAAGTCTGACCCCAAAACCCAACCAGGCCCCAGAGCTGCTCCAGGCCTGGCCCCAAAACCCCCACCCCCGGCCCCAGCGCTGCCCTGGCCCCAGCCCCCACACCTCCTTCTCTACCGTAGCGCCATCCTGGCCCAACAACCCTCCTGACCTTGGCCTCAGGCTGCCCCAGCCCCAAAACCCCCACAGCCCCAGTGCCACCCCAGCTCCAGAGCCACATCAGCCCCCAAACCCTCACAGTCCTGACCCTAAAGCCCCAAACACAGAGCTCCTGACTCCAGCCCCAAAGATGGAGCTCCAGGCCCAAGAGTCCCAAACACAGAGCTCCTCACCCCAGAGCCACCATAGCCTTTACACAAGAGCCCCCTTGGCCGCAGAGCTTCCTCAGCCAGGACCCAGAGCCCCCCGGCAGCCATGTCAGACGCTCACCGTCATGGCGCCGCTCCCGCCCTCGCACCCGCGCGTGGGGGGGGGGGCCATTCGCGCATGCGCGCCATCGCAGGTGTGCGCGTAGGGCTCTTGCACCGGGGCGTGCACGTGGGGGCACGTCACCGCGCCTGCGCGCCCCTCTTGCTGCGCGTGCGCGCACGTGATTGCGGTCACGCGCGTTCCACGTGCACCCCCTCCCCTCCGCGTGCGCACGCGCAGGCCCCCC
>NW_028186445.1:764651-800892 GCF_003343005.1 Rhea americana
GGGGGGAAAGGGCCGGAGACCCCCGCCAGCCTTTCGCGTGTCGAAAAGGAGAGGGAGGGTGCGGCACCCCCGCGGCATTGGAACGCTCCGCGGGGAGGGGAGGGGCGCGGGGCTATAAAGAGCGAGCTCGGGCGGGGCTGAGGGGATCTGTGTGGCGATGGTGGGCTGGCGGCRGCTGCCAGCACTGACGGGGCTGAGGGCGGGTGGTGAATGTGGCGGGAGCCCAGTGCTGGCCCTGCTCTTCCCTCAGCGTTGCCTGAGCGGGCCCGTGCCCTGCTGGCAGGGCCCAGTCGGCACCCACCATGGCGGCCCCGGCCCCTCACAGGGCCCTGGCGCCGCACCCGCGCKTGAGCGCAGCCTGCGCGGTGCCAGGGCTCTCCGAAGGCCCTGGAGGCCCCTTAGCACCCGCGGCCTTGCCCACCTCGGGGCTGGCAGTGGCTTGTGGCTAGGCTGTGCTGCCTCCTCTTCTGTGCTGTGGGGTGCTGGGCTGTGGGTGTGCGCTGGGGAGACCCTACACTGGACATGACCAATTTGTAGTGCTGTGCTCAAGCCTCGGGTTGCCGTGCGGTGCTGGGACTGCAGGGGAAGGGAGCTACTTAAAACAGACAAAAAGGAGCGTTAGGAAATCAAAGAGGGCAGGCGGGAGGAGCGTGCTGTCCAGGCTAGCGCTGGAGGTGCCTTCGCCGTGGGGAGAGGGGTCAGCTGCCGGCGTGACTCCTGTCTGACCAGACTGAAGTGATGAGGGCTGTCCTCTTCTGAGCTTGTCCTCTGCAACATGCCAGATACCGTGGTATTGGATTTGTGGTAATGTAATTACATCAGGTCGGAGTGATCAGTCCTTTAGTAGGCAGGGCTGCCAAAGAGGATTTAATCTACCGAGTCTTTATCATCACTTACTGAGCAARCATGGGAGATGGCTGTCAGGAAAAGACAGAAAGTGAAGTACTATGACCTGGTATGTTAAAGGGCAACTAAGTTGGGTTTTAGCAGYGCTGAGGGAAACATCAGCAGGAAGAATTGCACCTGAGTGTTCGCACTGCAATTGTGCCTGCARTGTGGTAGGCATTGTACAGTCAGAGGAAAGCAAACACAAATGTAAAGCTCTAATATATGTGAARAACACCACCATCCTAAGACTACAGTGTGCTGCCCTGCACTCTATCTAGCAGATACTTGAAAAAGAAACGCAAAGAAAGCTTTATAAAGCAGACCCTTCCATTCAGAAATTTAAACTGGAAAAGGATGTTTTCATGAGCTGACTTCTGTGGAAGTGCATCCTGTGGCCCAGGAGCAAAGCAGGCTGTYACCCTGCACAACATCTAGCCTTCTCACAGATTTAGTAATCTCAGGGGTAGTAGAGAAACTATCCCTCTTTTTTGTCTCCAGAGCATCAGCATCTATGCTTGATGGGCATGGGTTAGCTGCAACAAACCACATGTGCAACACCAGGAGGAAACTATAGGGTTGTCTGGGTTGACCAGGTGGGAAGCATGACTCCTGACTGTTACAGCTGATGTAAGGAGCACACTGAGCCACGCTTTCTTCCCACTATTTCACTTCTCAGCTAGCAAGGGGAGGTTGTGCTGGGTGCATGTGTGTTTTGTGAGTTACTATCCACTGGAGGGCAACATGAGACTATCAGATTTCTTGCACCCTTGAACCTGCAATAAACGTAAAATGAGCACAAAGGGTAAAAGAAATCAACCCACCATTGCAGAATGGGTCTATTGGGAAGCTGAGCCTGACAGAAGAGTGAGGGAACTGCAGTGTGCTGTAGAGATCAAGCGCTAATAGGCCCTTCGTGTGTTTGTTCTCTTACTAGCGTTATTTCTCACAAAGTTTCTAAATCTTTGTGCAAGCTATGTGTCATGTTCTGGTTTAAGTGGAACAGCATGGTGCCCTTCATTATTTTTTTAAAGGATCTAAAAGCTCGATTTGATGCTTGAACATCTTGATATTTCCAAAGCTGACTTTTTTAGAACCACCTTTCTTGCTGCTGCTGCAGGGAGTTAAGATAATGCCCAAGAAATCCAGAAACAACACATTCTTGGCAGCAGTTGATGTCTTCTCTTTAAAACACAGATTGCACCATAAAAATCCTGCCCCCTCATGCCCTGTCAATGGCCACTGAGGCATTATTTCCATTTGTACAAACCACAAACAATGCAGTGGGAAAGCCTAGCTAGAAAACAAAGTGGAAAAGTCATGCTTTATGTTTCTCTGTACCTTTCATCTGAGGATCTCAAAGCACATTCAGAATGAGAGCCCCAGTCAACCTTGTTATAGACAGCAAGCCAAGCTGCGAATGTGTGTTAAAAAAAGGAGAGAAAACAGTCTATAGATACTGCCTGGAAGTGTGGTCAGAGCCTGGAACTCTGCATGTATTTCAGATGTTATGAGCTCACTCTCATGTCTGTTTTGTTGGCAGAGAATTGTAGCATTTACATTAACAGGAAAGGAAGTAGTAATGCACATTTCTGTTATTAGAAATGAACAGATAAATAGGCCATGGCATGCATTCAGCGCATTAAAAGGACACTATAGTTTGAAACTGTTTGTTTCTTGTCCAAGGGCTAGGAGCCAGTCCTTTCCTTGTACTGGGGCTGGTGAGCAGTAACATCATGGGTTACTTCACAATTTGGGCAGAAAGAGGGAGAAAACCTGGGCAAGCAAGCAAGTGCTAATTCATAAACATGCAAAGAAACAAACAAAACCAGAGGCAAACCATCTTGTTCTTGTAAATGCCTGAACATCTCTTTTTTGGTTTGATTTGTTTTCCCATGACACGATTTCATCAATGTCATGAGAAAAGCGCTGAAAAATCCTAATGGCAAAATAAAAATTACAGAGGCCAGCATGCTGTGCTTGAGACATGGATCAAGCCAATCCCCTGCAGCCAAGATCCATCTCTTTACAGGGAGTCTCACAAAAGACCTCCTTTGCAGAGAAGGGTACCAGTGTTATCTGGAAGCATCAGGATGCTGAAGAGGCAGAATAGAAGATACCCAGAGTCTCCAGACTGGTGGTGTTGGCAGCTGAATTTTCCATCCTTCTTCCCTCTGTGGTCATGACTGGAATTGCAGATGTTTCTGTTATAATTTGTTGAAGCTGTGGCCCCAGGGGATGTCTGAGAGTGACAGCAAGAACAACTGTGGAAGTGCTAGTGATCTGCTCACTGCTTTTTTTCTCTTCAAGACAGCTTGTCTCTCTCCCAGGAGAATCACTACAACTCCATTAGAGTCCATTAGCAGCTACCTTTTCTTTTTATCCTTGMAGTGAATTTAGCACTGGTGAAAGGTGGTGTCCTGACAGTCCTAGAGGCTGGAATCTCTATTCACAGCATAGCTCCTGCAGAGAGAGAAGGCAGGCTCACATAGACCAGCCCCACTGATTCTGCCCTATTTGTAGACAGACCATGCCTCAGAGCCAAAACAAACCTTGGCATCTTGTTGTCCTGCCGTTTCCTGCAGATGTGGGCAACAGCAGAGGCAGGTGCTTGAAAGAGAAGGAATGATGGGTTCTCCCATGTCAAAACCAAGTATTTCATAAAATGGTATCTGACTGGTTTTCACTTGCAGTGCAAAGGGAGGATTCAGGGGCACTAGTGCTTTGCTGTGAGCTGTCTGTGCTATCAGGCTGTTAAAGAGGTGTCTCAGTATGGCAATCCCAGTAAGAGAGTCCTTTGCTTCACTGAGCCAGGRGCAAAACCTGAAGATAAAGTAGCACTGGACCACATGGGACAAGAATCGACTGAACTAGTATTGAGGGCTTTGGCCAGGACAAAAGCACAGCTGGCTCAGACAGGACAGTTTCTTGCAGCACTGCAGCTGTTGCTGGCAGAGCAGAACGGGAGAGATACCTCTTTATTGCGAGAAATGGCATTGTCTGGAGCCCAGCTGGGGCAACGTGGGCAGAGCAGGGCAAGTGCATTTCCAGTCCWCAAATGGCAGGACCATGGGAACTCGGGAACAGTCAAGCAAGGGCACTGCAGTCCAGGATTGGGGCATGGAGAAAACRCACAGAGCATTTTGCCTGCTATATTCTGCACTAGGGATGTGAACAGCCTTCCGTAAATATCAAAATGCTTTGACTGTGACAAGTGTCAGCAGCTGTGAGTCAGCCCATTGCAATGCTTCAAATGAGACAAACCATGGTTTCATTGTCTCTAGTCCCCTGGAATGTGAGCAGCAGAGAAGCCCACCCTGGCAGTCCAAATGCTTGCCTGGGCTGCAAAGGCCAAGCAAGCACCTTGCCAAGTCCCGGTGCGGTGATGCATGGGCCGTGAGGGAGCCAAGTGGGAGACGCCACTTCCCAGCTAGTGTTTGTGCTCTTCATGCATGGCCAGTACATGGCTCCGTATGGAAGACAGATATCTAAAGCACATCTCGGTGCTCCTGATGGGGGATATTTGGGAATGGCTGCTGAGAAGAGTGTTTGATTCTCTGCTCTTTGAAGGCTCCTGTAGATTTTAGTGGATTTTACCCATCTTAGCATGAGCCTATTAGTGCACAGCTGCAAAGAGGTAGCAGACCCCTCCATACCGCCAACACAGCACAGTCCTACTCACAGTCCCTTGGCAGACTTCCAGCACTCAATGATTCTCACCTATCTCACCATCCTTACCYCCTTCATCCCAGTAGTCCCACAATAATCAGCCTATTCTTCTCTAGTCCTTTGCTGCTGCACCCATCCGGAGGCCCTTAATATACTTTGGCCCTACCTTTCCTTTTCCTGTGCTGTCACTTCTTTCATTCCCACTCACTCCTGCTATTAGCAGTAAGAGGTGTAATTAACCTGGTTGGTTCTCTCCCTACCCTCATTGCAGTAGGGCTTGCAGGTTTTTCCGTTGAGCAAATGTGGGTGCAATTTCCTTGAACTGCCAGTCCCTATCAGTTAGTGGCTTGGGGCATTGCAGCATGAGCAAACAACACTGATTATAGAGAGGAAAAGCAAGTGTGGAAAGCGATTGTTCTTGCTGGCTTCACTCTGATAACAAAGACGCCAACCTCAAGAACAAAAGCTGTTTCACAGTTCCTTTCCCTGTGGTTGCAGGATTGTCATTCCTGAAAAAAGAAAAGATAGTGGTAGTTTAAAATGTAGTTCTAGGGTAGGAAGGATGGTCCAGTGGTCGCACTGAGGGGGAAGACCTAGATTTAGTTTCCTTTTTTTTTCCTCCACCCACTATGAGACCTCAGGCAAGTCTCTTACTATGTAGAAGAAAACCTTTCCATGATTTAGTTGAAAATTGTCAGTAACTACAACTCAGAGGTTAATGCCTCTCCTCTTGCAATATCTTCAATGTGTGCAGAAATGCTTCTGCTGAAAGATCACTGGAGCGGAAATAACCGTGCACATAGATAAATGTACCACCTTCATCTCAGCTCTCTGCACTGTTCACACGCTTTGTGCAGACAGCACATCATGCAGTAGACCAAACTGCCATCTAGGTTAGGGCCCATTGTGCTGGATTTCTTTTCAGCAGTTACATGGTGAACAGCCCAGCTGACTGTCTTTCTTGAAATCTTGCCTAGAATACCACGTTCTGTGAGCTGTTGACTCTCAGCTTCTCCAAACTATCTGCGAGGTTTCACCTGCATGAATGTAGGAGATCCCTCACTACTGGCTACATGCTGTTCYCTCTGATGACTTGCGTTAGCAGTGCTTTGGCTCCTCAGCTCTGTGGCTCACTAGTGGATTATGTGAGGAATGCGGCTCAGTCTCATGGTATAATGGTGTGCCTCCAAGAACCACATCAGGTACCAGCTTCTGTTGGTACTTGAGAGAGCCATGATTCAGGCCAATTCCTAAATGATGAGCAGCTTTTGCAGAGATTCTTCCATGAGCTTGGCAGTCAGGTGTGCAGGTGAGAAGAGCTCTGTGGGCCCACTCCCCAAATGACTCACTTTCAAACATCTGTAGATGGTTAGGGAATTTGCAGTGAAAGGGAAACGAAATCTTTAGGAACTTGATCTGCAGAGGAGAAGCCTCTATTCCTTTAGGCAGCCAGAAACACAAGCAGCTCTAGGGCTTCTCCTTCAAGAGCAATTTCTCCAAACATTTACTGTGAAATTCTGCAAGCTTTAACTGGCTCTGTAGCTCCCACTGGGCTAGCTGGTGTCTTGCATCTCCCACTGAGTAGCTGAGAGTCCAAGCCAGCTTATATTTCTAATGGTGAAACTGCTGATGTACCAGAGCATGGTAGGTCATGATGCCAGGCAGCTCAGGACTGGAAGTGGCCAGGACAGTTTCACAGTTTCCTCTGGAAACTCCTGGAATTCAGCATTGATAGTTACTGGAATGGCTGCATGTGTTTTGGGTTCTTTTTTTTCTTTTTTTTTTTTTTTCCAGGCAGCACCTCCACAGCCATGTGTCCATAGTCACGCACAGAAGAACTGAGTAACTGAGTAAGTGTCTACTGAACCATTGCTAATATATTCCTTTGAGGTGTCCCATTCACCTTCTAGCCCTGTAGGCTGGGGGCAAAGCCTGAGGCAGTGCACAGGGACTGGCAATTAAAGAAACAAGYTCTCAGTGTTAGCAGCAAGAGAGAAGGAATCATTATACCCTCCTTAGGAAACAGATGATGTTATGGTTCCATGTCTAGATTGGAAATTCTTGTATTGGCCCATGATCGTGTGCCTTTGCATGGCTTTCATTGCTGAGTTAATGTGAGGTGTTTGGCACAGGCAGTGAGAAGCTCTTCCGATAACGTGAGTATCCAAGCTTGCAAGAGCCCCCATGAACCACTCTGCTGAGGGTCCCCTATGACTCTGCTGGCTGAGGTGGCCAGCAGGACCAACACAAGACTGTGCTGACTAGCAGTAAGAAGATAGTGTTGCTTGGCACAGGCTAAAATGTGTCTCTGGTGGAGAGCCAGATGACACGCGGTCTGCTTCCATGATTCATTCAGCGTCTCACATAAATACAGGATTGTTCACAGTTGTATCCGGGGTGGATCCTAGACATATATTTCTAAGGAAAGGTTTGGACACTGACTTCCATACTTCTGATGGGCAGCTGCTACCGCATGGGCACACCTCATGCCCTGCTGTGTCCCTCTGCCTGCCAGAGCATCACATACCATGCAGCAAGGTAAAAGTGTCACCACAGCAATGCTGAGGCATTTATTCCCTGTGAGAAGTTCCTCACCAGGAATGGTCACTTAAAAGCCACCTCAGGAAAGGGCTTGCTGGTTGAGAAAGGAAGAATCCAGGCCCTAACACTTTGCAACTTAGAGAGCAAAATGCAGGTAGCAAATGCATGGTGCAGAGAGCTGTCTGTGCTCTTTTCTGGCTTTAATTTCCCCATCCTCTGGGAAAGCATACCCCTGACAAGTCGAAGATGCATATCCTGAGTCAGCAGGGATTATATCTTGTGCAGGAGGTGAAACAGCCATACTGTACATGCTTAGAAGACCTAAGCCCAGGATTGGGTTGCAGGCCTAGGCCTAACCACAACTCTCTACCCTGACCACAACTCACCGAGTTTGAACTTGCTGTTTGGGCCACATCTGGCCATAGATGCAGACTGACTGCACAGTCAGCATCGTCTGGGCTGCAGCTCAGCAGGGAGAGGGCCCGTTTGTGATGAAGGACAGTGGCTCAGGAGACTCCATTACGTGCAGTGTCATGTCCAAAGTCATCMCTGTCCTTTAGAACAGGGAGCCTCTAGATGCCAGGCTTGTTTTGGGCTTGTTTAGTGCCTAGCTTATGGGTACCTGAAAAATCACCAGTGTGCCCCAGGACTGGACCAAAGCAAAAGCTTTTTCTGTGCTCCACCTCCAAAACAAGGKAATTCCTTGAAGGAGGCTGGCAGGAGCCACCCAGTACTGTCACCCCTGCTTTGTCCGTGTGAGGCCGGCAGCAGACTTACTCCCATCACGTCAGTGGTTTTCCCCTCGCTGGGTGCTGAAGCCCTTGTACCGCCTGGCAGGTGGAGACAGATGCAGAGCACGTTGCTGCAAGCCATGCCTCTGGCACACTCTGTTCCGTGACGGCTGCATCTCGATTCCCTCCAGCACAGCCGCATCTGCCGGCTCGGGCAGCCCCTGCCAGCGTGCACCTCACCACGCGGCTGGGTGCTTGCGTGAGGGAGGAGCGGGGCAATGCTCGGGGCCATTGGTCTGACTCTCACCTTGACTTGGAGCCTGAGCGTAACAGCAGCATTGCTCCTGGGCACGGTGTGGCTTCCGCTGAGGGCTGCTTTTTCAGCCTATGAAATTTTAACTTGAAGGTCTAGAAAACAAAAGGTCCTTCTTCCATAAAAGGAGGCTGATTAATATTCCCTTAGGGGAGCTAAAGGGCCTCGTCACCGCTCTGAGTAAATATGTTTTATTGTTCCAAGAATAAGGGTGACTCACCTGATAGCAGCTTAAGAAGCAGTGGGGTCTCTGCAGGAGAAGCACATGGCTCTTCTAGTGAGCCCTGCGGCAATGGGGTTTAACAGAGCTGTGAAGTGCTGATTCTTAAAACCCAACAYGTTTCCAGCATGAGCCTGCAGCTGGAGGTTTTTCCACCAGGCACCTTGTGGACTCACAGACGCTAGACGTGCTCAGTGTTGCCAGGCAGTGGTGGATGTGGTGCCCACGTGTTCCCCTTCTGAAAGGAGGGGCTGGTGCAGCTGAGAATGTTTATAGCTATGTTCAGAGGTGTCCTGCCTTGCCTGGCAGAGGGATTGCTGTGTGCTCAGCAGTTCTGGACCTTGGTAGGTACTCGTGGTCCTGTCCCCTAGACCACAGCACTTTGCCACCATGTCAAAGCGCAGTCAAGTGCACAGTAGCATCAAGCATCCCTCAAAGGTTTCCCTCTGCATTGCCTGGGTTTGCTCATCCTATGACAGTCCTGACATCTGTCCTAGGAAGCTGATAGATCTCCATAGCTTTTTCAGATAGGTGTTTCAGGGCTTACTGCATATCTTTTCATCTTTGAAGGTCCAAAATAGCAACAGTTTGTTTCCTACACAGATTCACTGCTTTATCGACTTCCTGTGAGTCACTTTTGATGTTACGCTCGTGGTTCCACTTCAATGCCTCTCTCRTGTCGGGTTTTTGCAAGGTTTTGTGGAGCCCCTGGTGAGAGGGAGGTGGTCTCAGAGCATAACACCAGGGCACAGGGCAGAGCATTCCTGAAAAACACTTGTTTTGGCAAGGGCAGCTGCTTGGGCCAGCGCAGAAATTACACTGTTTAACTGTCAAATTAATATTTGGTGGTTTATAAGCATGTCCTGGGTAGGGCCATGCTCAGAGAAATCGAGTTTGCACGACAGGTCTATTTTAGTTAATGTGCAAAGAAAAGGCAGAGAAGGTAATGAAGGCGATCTTTGAGGATTCTGCCACTGATGCAGTGGAGGGGTTTTCTTAGGGTAAAGAAGGACCTGGAGGATTGTTCCCTGTTCCAGCCCTTCCACGTGGCCTGACCATTGCAGCCCAAGGTCTTCCCTGCTCTTGCTCTCCTGGCCTGTGTCCTTCAGAGGTGCTGGGTGGCTTCCCTCCACTTACGCAAGCAGCAAATCTTCAGGTATAAGCAGAAGTGACAAATAGAAGTTTTTTTAACCTTTCCTCCTTGTTAGCATGTGCACATTCCAGGGAAACATTCCCAAGTCTTATTCATTACCGGTATTTGTTCCCTTGAAAAGGCTCTCTTACATTTGGTCAGCTCACTGATATCTGCATATTTCTTTTGTTCAAATTCCAGAAGGAAGCAACCATACATTTACAAAGTCTACGTGATCCTGAGTATATGGCTATCTGTCTCCCCTGTTATTGAAATAATTTTTCATTCCTTATTTTTCCAGCCTGCTTCTGTTGGGAAGGTCGATCTGTTCTGCAAACAAGCAGTTGCACATCTGGCTGTTGCGGCACTTCTCTGCATTGCCACTGATCCTGCCCTGAGACAGTACCCATCTTTTGTACTGTAATCAAACAGAAGAGCTCTCAGTCCTATGGACTCTCTAACTAGAGAGCCAGGGTGAGAATCCTCCAAAGTGCTGTTGTCTGAAGTATCATCACACGCAGAAAAAGATGGACTGGAGAGGATTCGGAAGGAAAGATTCTCTCCCAGCTCAACCCATGGCTACTTCAGTTTTCCTTGGCCATCTCTATCTGCAACATGTGACTAGAGAGATGTCCCCGTGCCATTCTCCCCCTCCTGATTTCTCTGCTGGCTCCTGGGGACAAAAGTTCTCAAGCGGGGATGGCATTTCCTGGCTGCTAAATACCTGTCACATTCCTTACCCATCTGCACTGCGTATATAGAGATAGAGATATGCTGCTTACAAATGAAGATTGAGACTTTCAGGGTGGGAAAATTGAAGGTGACCCAGAGGCTTGTTCACAGCAGGATTTTTCATGTAAGTACACCCGCACAGCTGATTGGCATGTGGTTCCCTCATAGCCATCCCTGCTTAGAATATGAAACATCTTGAGTGAGTTCAGTGTAACCCAAGTTGAAATAAGGATAAAAACACCCTAATGCAAATATGTCTTTACACCTGTGCAGCAAAAGGGGTGTTGAGTGATACAGCAAGGATAGTGCAAAATATCCTGTTGTGTTGACAAGCTCTCTGTCCACCTCATTCTTTTTTTCATGTTAATCTTCCCCACACACACAGAGTCCAAAGAAGAGCTAACGGCTTGGCGAAAGAGCCAGTGAACATCTTGGCTTCACTGCAAAACCAGCAAAATCAAAGCCAAAGGAAAATGTTTTTTTCTGCGGGTCTTGCAATATCACTGTGTTCATGTTTGTTTCAGAGTTCAGGGAGGAGTTTGAAAGTGTGGTAACAAACAGGCCTTTCTCTATAGCAACTGGCCCCTCCAGGACATCTCCGAGTGCCTTACACAATGGAAATGGAAAAGCACTGAGTCGTGAATGCCTCTGCTGCAGATTGAAAGCAACATTAAAAAAGCAACACAGGATTTCAATTTGGCTGTAAAAGTGCCAATAGCAGTAACAATTCAATACCTACTGAAAAAGAATTGCATCCTTCTGAGACAGAGAGGCCACTTAAAGCTGTGGGCAARCTGGACAGGATGTTAAAAGCACAGCAAACATCTTTGCATTTTTTTATTTATTGCCGAAAAATAGATATCAGTGTGTGGAAGCTGCCCTCATTTGTGGATGCCAACCCAGCATCGCAGTCATGTTCGATCTGATTGTCACCTGCTTTCAAATTAGGCATGAACTAGCTCTTAGCTGGTGAGGCCTCCAGGATGAAGCCAGGTGCAGACTAATCGAGCAGTCAAGAGCAGAGYGCACTCTTGGACTTGCATGCTCATGTGCCATTTTCATTGGAGGTGCGTAGCACTGAACAATGTATTTTAGTCTGCTGACAAAGGGTTGAGCTTACCTGGGTTGCAAACCCCATAGAAGAACCATGTGAAAGCCAGATGTTCTCTGAGTGCAGGCTGCAAACCACTGGACCGGAGCATAAGGGCACCTGCCAAAATGCTTCCGCTCCCACTGCCGCCCTAGTGCTTTCCCATTCTGCACTGTCTYTAGCTCCCACAAACACCACACTCTTCTGTAACGGGAAAGCTCAGACCTGCAGAAAGATAACACTGAGTAAAATGCTCAACTTGAGGGACCTAACCCGGGTCATGAACGCCCAGTAATTCTCCCTGTCTGCTTCCTCCATCTGGACTCTTACTGCTCATGTGGTGCTTGTAGTAATAGTGATAATGAGTGTCCTCTTCCTGGTTATAAATGCTGTTTTTCAAGTACCTCATCAACGGTGAATTTTACCAACCAGAAAAAAAGAAAGCTGCCGGGAGATCACTCACTAATGCAATCTTGCAGCCGTTACAGAAAAAAGGGGCTGCGGTGGCAGTTACATTCCATGAGTATCCACTGTGAAACACTGTTTACCTAGGGATGTAAAAGAAGGAAAAACAACCAATGGTTGATAATAAATAAAACGTTGGGAAGATTGTAAAGTGAGATCAAGGAATTATAAGGAAGGCAGTTAATGTGGCGGATTTCCTGATAAAATCGGACATTTCAAAGAGTCACTTAACAGTGGAGCAACGTTGCAGTAAACCAAAAGCATTTATGGGCAGCAGAATAGGCAGTTCCCTTGAAGAGGGGTATWTCAGATATATGATTTTAAAGGTTAGTGTTGCTGTGTGGCTCTGTGCCCACTCAAACTAGAAGGAAATCCTTGAGCCAAAATGTACAATGATCCAAAGACATGTTTGGGGTTTATTTATTATCTTCCATTGCATCAATGCTAAATGCAGCAGCCAGGCAGATACTGCTCTGGGCTGGAYACTGCGCAAACAGGAGTTAGAGACACAGTTACCTTAAAAAACGTTTTTATCTGCTCCCTATAATGCACAAATCAGATAATTGTTCTCAGGGTGTGGAAAAACTTGTTTTTTTCCCGATCTGGCCAGAGTAGCCCCAGAAGTTTACTGCTGCCCTTTAGCTAGACATGATGGGAGACTGTTTCCCTTTGCACTCAATTAGACAAGTCTCACTGATAGCACCTCCTTTGCCACAGGGGTGGTGACGAAGGGCTAAGGTTCCTCCTAGCCTAAGACAGCAGGTCTAATTGGTGCCCTCTGCACCAGGGAGCAATAGGTATCTCTTCTGGAGGGGAGGAGAGAAACCATGATACAGTGCTGTGGTGGAGCTCCAGCTTAGCTCCTCTGAGCAAAGTTAATCAGCCCTTTGGAGCTATTGCCCCTATCTTACCATGGCAGCAAAACACACCCTGGAAAGCCTGGTACAGAAATACTTCCCATGGGCAGGGTCGCGGTGTGGCCTGCACAAATCCTAGCGGTGTCCTTCCCGCGCTCCTGTTCCAGCCCAGCTGGGTCCACAGAAACTGGGTGGCTGAGAGAGAAGATCGAGTGTGATGTGCTGAAGGTGGATGGGACCAGAAATGGTCCTCTGCTGCTACACAGGGGTTGGGGGCAGAGTTCCCCCCAGGGCTTGAGCATTCAGTGCTGGGCTTTGGATGAGCTTGCACCTAGTGCTCAGCAGCTGCAGCACTGGGAAGCTCATGGCATCTCCAGTATGCCTCTGTGCTAGAGCAKCCTTCCGCAGGGTTTGGTGACGTYGGCCTCTGTGGTAATGACTGCAAGCAGTCTCATCTCTCGGGTCTTCTCAAGGAGAATATCAAAGTGCCTCCRCAATGTTTTGTTSTGTTTTTCTTTTCTTRGGCACAGCAGTACCAAACCAGCACCTGTATGTCGGAGGGGTAGGGGTACGGTGGGAGCCGCACAACCCTCTTCCTGCTGTGGTGGCTCCCGTCGCCCAGCTGAGCAGCTCGGCTGCGCACCGCCGTGTGCCGGTGTGCTCTGGCGGCAGCCTGGCCCCTCGCCAGCGCAGCTCTGCTCTGTTCCGTGTCCCAGCGTCTGGGTCTTCCCTCTTGGCTGCACCTGGCCTGAGCGGGGCCGCACCCTGCRCATGGAGGGGCGGCCAAGCAGAGCTCAGCCCAGGTGGGAGGGACTGGGCTCCCGTTAAATCCAAGGCTCCAGGAGGACCCAGTCCTTGCACAGACTCACCCTTGTACTGATTTTATGAGATCAAGGTGCTGTTACAGGTATTGCAGCAAGAGCTGTGTGCTGGAGAGGGGGGAGAAGCAACTGCAACTCAGGTAGCTACTGAGAGCTGGTTTTAATGGCYGTCTTTGCCTTTTCAATGTTTTTTTCAGGTTCTTTTTTTTTTCCTTCAATCTTCCATACGAATGTTGTTTGCMAGTTGTATCTGTTCCTCTCTTCGCTTCCATCACTTCTCTTTCTTTTGCTGCTGCTTTACATTTAGCTGATGATCATTCTTTTGCCTTGGGAGAAATCTACTGCAGAAATCTCAGATTTGCCAAGACAAGGTTTTTCCTGCCTGAACAGTACTGTTGGCTTGCAAAGATACCAAGTAGTGTTTATTCTGGGTGGGGAGGGCTGTTAGATGTTGTGTTAGAAATGGTATGGTTTTATGCTTATTGCTGAGGCTATGGTTTGGACTTTCCTCAGTAATCTCTGGGTTTTATTTTGTTAGCAATTACCTTCCGTATTCATGCAGAGCTTGAAGCCTATTTAACATTTTCAGTGGTGTTTGTTGACTGTGCATCTGTACAAGTGGTGTAAGATACTTCATTCATTCTGTCGAAGTCTATTTAGCCTGTAGGAATGAGGTACGGTGCGGGCGARTGAGCATGTRTGCCTGGCGTCCCAGTGGGAGACTSCACTGTGAGTGTTGGGGATGTTCAAGGCAATAAAAACGCCACGTGGTAGCACGAGGTCTGATTAGCTGGAGGGAGTGGTTCATCTAGGGCTCAGGAGGAAAATCAGCTAGCTTTGCATCGCTCGAATTCAGGTAGGACTGTACTTCCTCAAGCCGTTGGAAATCAGCAAGGAGGAAGTAGGCACCACGGCTCACCTCAGGCAGGTCTGTATCACGAATGCTGTTAAGCCAGACCTGGAGTCCTGAGGATCTGTCCTTGGATCAGGACAGGACAGCAGAATGTTGGGATGACTGCAAAGAAGCTGCATGATGAAGGTCTGCAGAGGGGCGGGAGAGAATCTGCTTCCTGGGGTATTGGTGCTTTTTGTCCCTCAGACCCAAGAGAGGGGTGTGGAGCATGGCTTGCTGCTTTAAGAAGGTTTCAAGCCCTTGGTTTGAGAGTGAGTCCAGAGGAAAATGAAAGGTGGTGAGTGCAGGCTCCAAAGTTTGGGTTTGTTTTGAGACCGAAGGATGCAGAACCGTGCAGTCTCAGTGGGACAATCACAGGAGGTGTGCAGACCTACAACATCTTCCTGCTGTGTTTAAAGGTCTGCAGACCCCTCTGTGCAGTGGTTCCCATCCTATTCCTTGCCTTAGCACCCCAGAAATGCTAGGAGACAGTTTCCGTCATGCTGCGGTTTTTGACCTAATATTACTTGAAACAGTCCCACAGGGGAGCTGAGGTAAGAACTGCCCATGGTATCAGAAGGGAAAAATCCAGGGTGATGCTCCAAGGAGCTTGTTAGGACGTCTAGAAAGTCTCAAGTTCCAGTAACTCATTTCAAACATTCCTAGGATTASCCAATTTGGTCTATTTCTGAACATAAATCCTCTTCCAAAGATGCTCTCCTTGCTTTCACCTCCCTGAGCTTCCTGTGGCCACTGCTAACCTTGCAACGAGCTGGAGAGAAAGCCCTGCTGGCTTTTCTGCAGCTGGCACTCGTGAAGGGGGACCAGGCACTCCTGCAAGAGAGCCTGCCGGGGGCAGCTGCGCTGGGTCGCGTGCTCAGGGGAGCTCTTACCAAAGGGAAGCGCCTCCTGGGAGAGGAGAGAGCATGGCAGTGGGAGGGGGAGTCACTGGAGTAGCAATTTCAACATTACTAATAATCCTCMGCATCCAAAACCCAGGAGACCTCTTTCAGAAGTTTGAAATGTTGCTAAACAAACAAGGCATTTGGGTTGTTCGCCGTGCAGTCGCTGGGGGAGGATGGCTTCTGTTGCTAAAAAACTTAAGTATTGCATTGAAGTGCTTCTCCCTAACGGAGCAGAAAGAACTCCTTTTGTAATGATCACACCAGCTCTGCCCCCGTCTCGGGGCTCTAGGGACCGATCAAATACCCAGAGTTAGTGATGCTGTCTGGAGTTTCATAAAGGCTTCTTTTTGGTGCTGAACTCTTTAATCATTCTTGTTTGAGCAAGGGAAGGAGGGCTGTCTGGCAGTCACCCCTTCTCTCCCCTGGCGCTGCCCCTCCTCAGACACCAGCTGCCTCGCGCTCCAGGTGTCAGACTCCCCCGTAGCTGGAGGTATATTAATATTTGCTATGTGATACCGCTGCTCTCTGAGCTCTGCAGGCAAAACACAGCATAACCATGGCAACTATTTTCCCTAACTTCATCAACACACCCTGCTAATCCAGGCAAGTCACCGAGCAGCCCTCTTACTGATTAAAAAGGGTGTAGTGAGCTCTCTAAGTCCTGGGTGTCCTAGCAGTTCATTCTTCTCTTCCTGGCAAGGGGACGTCCGTGCCAGGAAGCCCTATCAGAAGGTTCCCAGGGCTCACGTTTCGAGGAAAAACAACACGGACTTGGCAGCCGGCAGCTGTCATGGTCGTGCTGTTTGGCGGTCTCTGCTCAGACCGCGAGCGGGGCTGTGTCCTGGCTGCTGTGTCGTGGCTCCGAACAACCGTGCGGGAGCATCCCGGGCTCCGTGCGCGCAGCTGCCAAGTAAAGSCGAGGGGCAGCGTTTTCGGCACTGCTGTTACCGTGCCCGATCCGCTCGAGCCTGGGGGAAAGCCAGGACAGAGACAGCCCCCGGCACGTGCGGGAGGGCCGCACGGAGCTCGCTGCGTCCCAGCGGAGCCCCGCCGAGCAGGGCAGCGGCTGCGGGCTGCCGGGAGCCTTGCACGGAGGGACTTTGCTCCGCGCGGAGCACGTGGGGCTCGGCTCCGCGTGCCCGGTGCTGCCTGGCTGCGCTCTGCCCGGCGGGTTCATGGAAGGGCAGGCTGCTCGCAGGGCCTTTYGGTGATGTGGCAGCCCCACSTGCGCTGCGCAGGCGGTTATCTAACAGCCGGGGTGTGCTGGGCGCAGCCCTGCCCCGGGGCACCCTGCWCCTCCCTGCACCCGCCTGCCCCGCTCCAGACCCAGCGCGGGGCGGCCCCACCGGCTGCTCCAGCTCGGGCCCTGGAGATCGGTGCTGGATGCAGACCCCCGGAGCCCGGCGGCCTTGCTGGTYGGGGAGCCGTGTGCTGGGGCCGGCTCCGGCAGCCCCCTGGGCCGGGATCGGGGGTGAGAGCCGGCGTTACGGGGCTCCGCGGCAGCTCCAGCCTCGCTCAGCCCGCTCTCGGGGAACAGGCAACTGCTGCACAAAGAGCCTTTATAAGCGTGTCCGTCTCCGCCAAAAGCTGTGACATGTTTGTCCCCTTAGACTTAGGGGAAATTCTGTTCCAGAGKCTGTTTCCAGGAGTCAGAAACTCTGTAATTTCCAGTCTAGATGTGTTTGTGGCCAGCTAATTTCCATTCCTTCTTGCGCTGCTAGCCTTGTCTTAGCCTAAACAGCACTGCTCTTTCCGCAGTGCCTCCGTACAGAGCAGTGCAAGCCGAGCCCCACGAGGCCCGGGTGCAGCGTGCCAGCGCGGGCAGGGGTTCCCGCTGCAGGGTGCACGGCTGCCGCTGCCGCTGCCGCTGCAGGGCCTGCTCTGCCGCTGGCTCCCGGAGCAAAGGGCATCACGTGTGCCAGCGGCTTCCCTGGGTCGGCTGGGCTTCTGCTCCCCGGACTGCGCTAACGGTCTTCACGCTGGAGCCTGACCCGTTGCCCTGCACAACCGGGGGACAGTTGGGCACTCACCAGGGCTGTGCACAAGSGTGCTGGTATTTCTGATTGCTCTTGGAAAGTCCTGACATCTGTGGGCAGCATTTGTCCTAGGGCTGCACCACGCTGATGGCTAATAGCCGTGCTGTGATTAACTGCGTATCCCCAGGTCTTTTTCCTCCCTTGTTCTTTCTGACAGAGAAGCCTGCAGCTGAGTCTCGAAATCTTGTTAGTGTGCAAACTCTCTCTTTAACTAAGGAAGGGAAGGGGAAAATGAGGTTTGSAGGTTAATTCTGGCAGCATCAGACATGAGAAAGATCAAAAACTCAGGGCAGGAGTACAGCAGAGGAGGGAAGCTGTTGCATGCATGCTCCTGAACCCCCCGACAGTCCTGGTTCATGCATGCTGCACATTATTCCTGTACCTACTTAAATTAAAACCAGCCTTGTCTTGCGGGTGCTGACTAGAGCCAGGCAATTCTTCTCTTCAAGGAAGAATCCAGTTTTCACTCCATCTAGCTTGTATTTTTGACCAAGAGTGATTATTCTTTTTTTATTTAAAAATTCTCCTTCCATATCTTGTATCGTGTTGCACTTCTCACGATGCCGGTGCCAGTGGTGCCATGGCAAACACACGTTCCAATCTGGAAATGAGGTACAGGGAAATGCTCCCCCCGCTGAGGCTGTGCTGCAGGGCTGAGCCGTGAATCAGCCCAGAAGAGCAGCAGGTTACGTGGGCAGCGCAGACGTGGGCAGCCCTGGCTGCCCGCGGGAAAGGGGAACTTGGGTCCTAGCCCACTTCTGCATCCTTTACGTCAGCGCCCAGAAACGCTGAGGACGAGTAACTTCCAGGTGCTGGAAGTGGTGTAGCGGGCTGGGAGGATGCTGCGGCTGTGCAGGCGGAAAGCCGCTGCCGCCCTCGGTGCCCGGCCTTGGGCAGCCCTGGACGTGCGGCTCGGCGCCGTCTGCAGTGTTAGTTTCRCGCTCTGCTCGCAGCTCCCCGGTCCTCCCGAGCCCGCTCTGCTCTGGGGAGCCCCTTCCGCCGGGAGAGTCGGGGTCATACGATCCGCAGCGGGCGAAGCCAGCCTGCTTCGAAGCCTCGTCCCGCTAACAGCTCTCAGCCCCCGACGCGGCGTTAGTCACCGCGTGCCAGACATGACGTACGCGCCGGGCGAGCGCGCCTGCCCTCCGCCCACTCCGGCGCTAGAAACCGCCCGAAATCGGTGCGTCTCCTGCCTATTCCTCTGACTCAATAATTAATCAATCCGGGATAGCCAGGCAAATAAGTCAGTCACTCAAGACTGATGCAGGAAAGGACAAATATTTTAACAAGCGTGGCGCGGCGTTTGCACGTATTACGCGCAGAGGAGCGCGCAGGATACGGAGGAGCCAGCCGTGAGCCGTGGGGTCAGCTCGTCTCGGGGGGTCCGTCGGCTGCACCCCCAAGGCGGTCCCGCACCCGCGAGGGGGATCTCCAGGCAGGGGGAACCCGCCCTGACCCCCGGTGCCGCTGGGCGACGTCCTCCCCCTCCAGAGGCTCTCATGAGACCTCGCGCCCCGAGCCCCCCGCGGGAAACGGGCCTTCTGCTGCGCTTCCCTTCCTTCCTTCCCCCCCCCCCAGTGGTGAGTTAAATAATATTTTAAGTCTAAAGTGAAAGTAGAGAGTATTCAAGATTTAGCAGCAGTTGGAGTCCCCAGACAGCACCTGGCCTGGGAGCGCAGGCACATACACGGCGTCCCAGGGCTCAGCTCCCGCTGTACCAGCAAATGCAGGGCTCGGATTAAATTAACACCCACTCGCAGAGCGTTGCTCTGGCACGCAGCTCAGTCTTTCTGGCCCGCTGCAAGTCTGCCATGTGTGGCTTAGGGCTTGCTGCCTGCCTTTGCCTGTTTGGATTGCTTCCGAGAGCCAGGATCCCATTCAAAAGTTGTTAGACTGACATTTTTGTTTCATTCCTGACCAAGAAAATAGCACTGTGCAAATAAAGCAGAACATAGCTTTTAGGCCTTTGAATCCTGAGTAGCTGTTGTGGATTAATCCTCTTTGCCCTTGCCCAAATGCACGGTGACACCAGGAACAGAGGGCTGGAACTGAGTGGAAAAGAAAGTACAGAATGACTTATTTTCTTACAAGCTGAATTCCAAGTTTGCACTGCAAATCCCCTTTCTTACAGACTTTTCCGCTGAAGCCCGTTCCTGCTCTGAGCACGCCTGTATAACCGTTCCTCTCTCTGCATTCTTTAGATTCTTCTACTTGAGACACTGGATTGAAGAAAGGGTCTGAGGTCCCTGCGAGTGAAAGGTGTGCGGCAAACGTATCCTAAGGACGAAGCGGAGGAGGAGGAGATTTCCTTTGGACTCTAAACTGTCAACCCAGAAAGGAAAAATATGTCACAGGTCATACCGAACCACGTGTTGCGGGTTGGACAGACTGTATGCGTTGCATCACAGGAAGAAAGCCAGAGCTTACGTCCAGCGGGGTACCCAGACTGCTCTACGCTGCAAACGAAGTACTCCTACTACTCAGCAGATGGCTGGGCTGACCCCTCCACCATGGTGCGAGCCCAGGCACRTTTGCTTCCTAACGGAGGACTGTACAGAACCCACCCTGTGTTTGAACATGTGGCCTCCCACGCTCAAGGGAAAGGGCAGCAGGATACCTCTTTGGAGAGACCCAGTGTCGCTCGTCAGCCAATGGAGGAGGACACCACTGTGGATCCTGATGCTCATCTGATGTCTCCTACCTTGGATATATCAATAGAAAGTCTCAACCAGCTGATCCTGGAAATCGATCCAACCTTTCAGCCACTCATATGCAAGCCAGTGAAAGATGCTGTCCAACCTACTTCTCAGAGTGACCTTGTTGCAACCAAGAAACAAGATCCAGAGGCAATAGGTGAGACAAAAAATCATCCTCATTTAGCAGAGCCAGCATAGCTCATAGTAAAGACCATTTACCTTAGGAAAGTCCAAGGAGTGAGGCTGYCCTCGCACCAGCCACAGACCAGTGCATGTAGAGTGAGATCCTGTGCACTTGTGAAGGCCTGGAAGTAGGGCCTTGATGACATCCCCCTCCATCCCAGGTGAGGTTGATGTTTCACAGGGGATACTGTCTTCTCTCACATCAGTGCTTGACATAAAGGAGCAGGCGAGTAGATTATGTATCYGGGCTGATTGCCCTTCTGCCTAACTAGTGCACTTAGGTGGTCCTGGTCTGATTACTTTTGAAATGTCTCATGTCCAGCTAGCTCAGCAGGAGCCAAAAGGAACAGGGAGAACAACCTTTAATTCTTGATTGCCTGTGTGGAGAGAATGTTTCTGAAGAGAAATTACAGCTGTAGCTCTCTGAAAACTCCTAATCCAAGTTATCACCATCAATGACTAGAGACAGGCGCTGACCTCTGCATACGATGTCTGTAATGTGTTTAACCTCACAGCAGAGCCCCAATTCTATGAAAGAGCACTGGAGCCTTTCCCAGGGTCATACTTGACTTGTGGAAGCACAAGGATTTGAAGCCAGATTTCCTAAGCCCTGGGCTAAGGTACTAATTGTTACACAACCCTTGAAATTTAAATGTTCACAATGATTTTGCAAGGGAAATTCCTTTTGCAGGGCTTGTACACTCCTCCAGCAGCATACCTGGCATACACAACGCTGGACATCATCAGGACATACGAACCCCTCTTTCTGCTCTCATCCCTGGGTGTCTTACGTGAACCCTCTGCAACACCTCACTGTCATCTCTGCAATCCAGAGCTGTGCTACATGTGCTGCTTCTGGCCCAAGCTTTTCTTGCCTACCGCTCTTCCACAGTGTGTTAGCTGGCCAATGCGTTATGCACAAACACAAAGCAGACTGTGTGTTGCATGTTGTAGCACATCTTCTGGTACACCAGCTACTGGAAAATAGATCTCTGATGTGAGTAGTTGCCTAAAGATTCAGGTTCAGTGCTTCTGAAAATCCTTATTGCCTATCTGCATCTTCAGATACCAAAATACCTTGAAAATCTGTCCCCAGACCTCGTTCCAGAGGAGAGTCAAATGACAGGATATTAAAAGCACGAAACAAATTCTGTTCTGTTCTCCCTGTGCTCTCATGAAAGCTTCTACATGAGGAATGTGGGGTTGGAGGAGGACATGGTGTACATCTTAAAGTGCACTGAGCACTGGCAGGTGTGAATTTACTGATGCAGGAACAGGGAAGCAGATAAGCAGGAGCTGGGGAGTGTGGAGGTCACAGTAGTGTGAGCACGCAGCTGGACTTGGGCATTTCTGGAGCAAGCTGTGTACGTGCGTCCAGCTTCCCCGAGACAGAAGGGGGTGGCCTTGCAGATAAAGTGCTGTGACAAAGTACAAGTTCAACTCCTTGCTCCTTAYGCTGGGTTTTAGAGACATTTAGATGCCCCTCTTCTAGGCATCACACTCAAAGGCTGGATGATTTTGAAAATCTGGCTCCAAGTGTGGAACTGAACATCTGGAAATCTGGCCCTGGATTCAATGGGAAAAGTCTCACTTCAGCTTTCAGTGTCTTTTAACCTCTCTTCTCTTTTCCATAAAACTTCTACTGCTGTACTCCAGCCTGAAGAGCTTYGGGGGGAGGCACGCACTTCACTCAGGTTTTCTTGCTGCACCCAGACAGTCTCTGTCTACACTGCTGTTCCCACTGGTGCTGTCGCTCCAGCTGCCACCATAGATCTGCTTCATGAAGGCTCCCTGCCTCAATTTCCTCCTCTGGGCAGTACAGGGAAGGACTCTACAATTCCCCATTGCACCTTSTGAATAATTTCTATGCCTTTCCTTTCTGCCTAAGGTGTGAAGATGCAAGTCTGTGAGGAACTGAAACCAGAGACAGCTACTTTGTGTGTGTGTATGTGTGTATCTGTATGTATTTATGTGTGTATATGTTTATTTGCCACCCCATCCCATGTTGGTTCGAATCCACTGTCCTTTAGTGAATTACTTTAAAGAAAAGAGACAGGAGGAGCTGATGGGAGAGTTCCCTGCAAAATGGCCAGCTGATGTGAAAGCTGGTAGGAGACGGATGGTGCCCAAGGAGTACCTGAGAGGGGTTTTGTTCTTGTCTAGTGGAAAGCATGCTGAGGGCTTTTAAATTTTCCATCAAGGGAGAGTTTGCACACTAGATGCTGTAGTAATACAAGACAAATTACCCCTGGTGCTAATCGTTCTTTAAGAACAGGAGACCAGTCCTCTCAGCTTGCGTGAGAGTCAGACTTAGTATTTGTGGGACTTTTGCCACTCCTTGATGTTGAAAGAATTGCCAAGATCCTGAGCA
This sequence comes from Rhea americana, assembly GCF_003343005.1. NCBI lineage: Eukaryota > Metazoa > Chordata > Aves > Rheiformes > Rheidae > Rhea > Rhea americana. The sequence continues at coordinate 787,191 of NW_028186445.1, forward strand.
AATATGTAAGACTTAACCACATCTGATAAGCAAAAGCCTCAGCTGGAGGCAAAGGGCCTTGTTAGCCCAGTACATAGATACTTTGCAGTTATTTCTATAAAGGAAAATTAAAAGACACATTTCTTTTCCCCTTTTGAGGGGGCCATTGACAAAAAGTATCYGGCCAAGATTTTGTTACGAGGGCTTTGCACCCTGATACCAGAACTACGTGGTCCAGGAGCCTGTCCAAGAACCGGCTTTGAAGGATCTACTGCTGGCTTTCAACGGCAATAAGGGTGTGGGACAGGGAAGGCTGCAACTCTGATTCGTTCCCAATGCACAGTCCAGCTGCGTCCCCACTGGAGACCACCAATTCTGGCTTAACTGGGTTCCTCAGCTGCTGTCAGCTGGCCGTGCCGATTCAGTCCTGCGCTTAGGTTGGCTTGGAGAAGTGGCTCAAAGAGTAACTTTTGTACAGGCTTTTGCTTTTCCTAGTCATCAAACTTATGCCCCAGAGGTCTGGTTGTTCCTTATAACAAACAGTGATTGCAGCGCTTGGCAATGAGCGGTTAGCTGCTCTCCCCGGGCTGGATACTCTTAACTRTAGGTTCTAGGGCAGGGTTTAGGTATATAAAATAAACTGCAAAGAAACTCAAGATTTTTAAGATCATTTTTAATTGCTACAGCAAAAAAGTTTTCCCTCTCCAACAAACCTTTAAGAATGAGAGCAAGAAACCTTCATGAACTTCATGGCAGAACAGGAGCTGAAAAAAAAAGCTGAACATGTTCAGGCTAGAAATAAGGTGCACAATTTTAGCAGTGAAGGTGATTAACCACTGGAACAACTTCCCTGGGGAGGAGGTGAATTTGCCATTGCTGCAAGTCCTTAAATCAAAGCTGAGAGTCTCTTTCTAAAAGGCACCTTGTAGCTCAGTAAGAATTTATGGCTTTGTTCAAGGTGAAAATCCCTTTGCAGGGAAGCCAGAACCAATCATTAGATTTCCCTCTTGGCTTAAAATCAGTGAGCCTGAGCCCAGCCTCCAGAGCTCTGGTTTAGACCTGAGTCCTTTGAACCTAGCGTGTCTGTGGGAGACAAACAGCCGCTTTCTGGAGGAGGGTCCCAGTGTTAGGGTTGATACTGTGGCYTGTAGCTTCGTCTAGCTCGTCTCCTTTCCACTGTACGCGCCCTTTGCAGCGACAGAGGCGTCCAAAGCCCCGTGCGGCAGGCGGGGAGCGTTGRCCACTCTGCCTGCAGCTTGGCCCCGGGGAATCGGGCGCAGCGGGGCTCTGCGAACGTGGCCGGCTCCGCAGAGCTGGTGCATCCTGCGGCTGGCGTGCAGCAGACACGAGCCAGGCCCTCGTGTGCTGCCTGTGAGCTTTCCCTGAAGGTCTGGCAGCAAGCCGTGCCCCATGCTCCATCCAACGCGTTACCTGCTAACGGGGCCTAGGAGGTGCAGTGCCTGCCCCGAGCATGCTTGGAGGAAACGCACGACAGAACGTGGGCACAGAAACTGCCTGGGAATTGATTCTGCTGCTGAAGGGACTCCGCAGGCGGGAACAGGGGGAGGGAGAGGGCCGTGCCCTCGCTGTTGGCACACGTGGTCCCTTACCTGGTAGCCCAAGCCCCGTGATTGCCCTAGTTCCATRTGACTCCCCGGCACCATCAGCTCCAAGGCCACGGCGCAGATGTCCAGCCGTGCCTGGGGCCAGGTGACGTTCCTGCTGCGCTCATCCACCCAGCGAGCCTTAAATGGGTGTGCAGGGACTTGCGTTTCCCCCAGGAAGCGCCGGCTGCCTTGGGCATCCTCTSAGTCTGATGTAATCCCTCGAGGGAGCAGCCAGATGTTTTTCTCTTGAGTCAGGTACAAGCAGAGCTGCTGCTGGAGGAAACACCCGCCGCTTGCTGCAGGTCTCGGCAAGCGCCAGCTGTGTAATCCTTGCAAGGGGGCTCTGTGCAGTCAGATACGCCCGTACGTAACCCGTTCTCCCGCAGTGCCTGCCAGCGCTTGGGTGGGTCGCAGTGACTTGGCACCAGTGAAGAAATCAGCCCTTTTAGGGGCGTAATGAAAGCCCAGCGTTGCGCCSTGTCGGTCTCTCCCGCAAAGCCGGGCGATCCTCGCCGGGAAAGGCAGCCCTGCAGCTGCGCACAGCGCTGGGCGAGTGGCACCCCCCGCCCTCCCCGCGGGGGCTGGAAACTGGAGCCAAAATTAATAACAAGAAGAATAGAGACGTGTATCCCCCACGGAGCTTAGCTAACGAACCTGACTCACACGCTGAATCGCTAACAACCTCCTGTTTCTTCCTCCAGACATCAAATACATAGAGATGGTGCCTGCTAGAGCCAAGTGTCCCGAGCTGCTGCAGGGCTCCCCAAGCCCGTCCAGCACGCCGTTCTCGATGTCCCCCCAGGGCAACGGCTTCCTGCCCCAAAAAGGGGGACTCAGAGGCAACTGCAGCACGAACGGCAGCGTGGTCTTCTCGAGCTCCCCGGGGCCTGAGAGCCCCCGGGCAGGTGCCCTGGGCTGCGCTGYCTCCCAGGCCTGCAGCAAAGCCTCGGAGTGCATCGCCATCCCCCAGCGGTGCGCTGCTGGACAGAAGGACAGCATCTCCTACGGCCCAAGCGCTCTCCTCGGCACGTCACCGGGCCTGGACAATTTGCTGAAGCCTTTGCAGGTTGTGAGGGCGCAGCAAAGGACCAGCGGGATCTCCCTGCTGTCCACCAGTCCTGGGTCAGACACCAGTTACGTCCTTGGAAGGTAAATGCAGCCTTGTGTCTCTGCCTGGGGCTGGTGATGGGAGACGAAAGGGGCACGGGACAGCCATCCCYAGTCCTGTTGTCCAGGACCCCCCTCCTCCTCGGGGTGGGAGTTAATATCTAAGCAGGGCTGAGCTCTCCTTGTAGTTACAGTSTCTGGGGTGGTCTGTGCATTACGTCCTGACTAAACAGCTCCTGCCAATTGCCTTCTACTCTGTGTCTTCCTCTTGCAGCAGCACCCACTCGCTCCACAACGATGATTCAGATGCTCACCCTGCTGCTGGCCGCTCAGCTGACTGCCCATCCCCTGCGGGATCCCTTGGCAGCCCCTACCCATCTTCCCCAAGTGTCAAATCTCACACTGGAGAAGCTTTTGGCCTGGGCTCCCTCCAGCCAAGGTCAACCTGCTCCACCAAAGCCAGTATGTCCCCATCCCAGAAGGGCCAGGCCAGCAGCTGCCCCCCTTCCATCCTCAACTSCACAGCTGACATCCCAGTACTGCTGGTAAACGGGTGCCTGGAGCGAGGAGACGCATCTCCTCGGCTGACCAGAGGTCCTGCAGCCTCAGTGAAGCAGAGCCCTCCTCCCAGCTGCAGTCCGTCCCTTGGGCTCAGCGGCTTGAACAACGCGCTGTCTGCACCAGTGCTCTCCTGTGCCTCCGACAGTAAGTCATCTCCCTGCCGCGGGGCAGTTTTCAAGGGCAGAGGAACACTGCATCAACCATGATGTTTCCCCTATCAAGATTCTAGGGCACATGTTCAACAGACGGAAATGTCCTGGTGCAGGTGAAGGAGGTGCAGATATGCTCATTTATAGACACTGAAAACAAGGACCATGATGTTGTCATTTCATACTTTTGGGGGGACTCAGAACATGTGGGGAGGAGGGGTTAGGGATCCAGTTTGCTCTGGAGGACGTCGAAAGATATCCAAAGTTTATAAGGTCCTCCATTCAAGAGCAAACAACAGGGCTATTGTTCGCTGGAGGAGATTAGCAGAGGCAGCTGTCAGGGCAGAGTGTTTTAATTGGGATTCTCATGGGAAAAGGAGGAGGGCTGTAGCAGGTCAGATCCTCAGCTGGTGTAAATCACCATGGTCCAGTGGACTTCTGTAGGGTTGGGCAGACTGGTGCTGCCAGGGGACTTCGTGTGCTGCCTCTCAGCTCTGTCACAGCATGCCAAGAAAGATAATTATGTGTAGAATGAATTATTCTGAGTAGCAGGGAGGAAGCTCTGATCAAAAGGATTGAAAAAATACTTCAGTCCTGGCCAGCTTGAAAAAGAAACATATTTTAGGGCTCTGTTCTCCTCASTGATGTCTACTGAAAAGGTCTTTAGGGTTTACATCCCTGACACACCACCTCTGCTTCTCTGTGAAGAGGATGCGTATTGCTTGCTCTGCTTGAGGGAGTTACATCTCTTGTAGGTCCCCCCAGAGATGGGCAACCAACCATGAAGTTTGTAATGGACACATCGAAATACTGGTTCAAGCCAAGCATAACCAGGGAACAAGGTAACACAAGTGTCTTTGCTGGCATAATCCCATATTAAACTTGCTCTCTGCAAGTTGGCAGGAATACTGGCTATTCCTCAGAGTGGTATTTGCTTCTATGCAGTAGATCAGTTCAGCTCCTACCCATGCTGAGGTCTTCAAGTGACGTGATGATGGCAATGAAAAACATGCTGGGAGATTCGATCACTATTCAGGATGGAAGGCTTAGAGATGCAAGCTGTGCCATGACTAGATCCTCCCGGTCCAGGAAAGCTTGGCCTGCTTTTGTAACTGTGGCATTAATCAACACAGCTCTGAAAGGGGCTGAATCTATTCTGCAGATCCCAGAGTCTAAGTCCCTGAGCCCCTGCGGATAGGTGACCCGCAGGGGTGAGCCAGGGCCCCTGAGACAGAAAGTACCTTTCCTGCTAGAGCCACACTTGCAGGCAGCAGGCTACTAGCCGCTGCAGAGCTGCCCAGGGCTGTGGCACTGCGGTCTGTACCTGCACGAGGACGTCTCAGTGCTCAGCAGACTCTCCTGGTTATTTCTTGCTGCTGCCAAGGAATGGCTCCCAGCGAGAGCATCGGCAGGATGCTAAGTGCAAGGAGGGGAGGTTCCACCTGTTTTGCTTGGCTCAGTCTCTGCCTGTGCTTTGACAGCTATCCAGCTGCTGAAGGACAAGGAGCCAGGCACGTTCATTGTGCGAGACAGCACGTCGTACCGGGGGTCTTTCGGACTGGCAATGAAGGTTCTTGTCTCTCCATCCGGCAGCCAGACAGGTACAGGGATTCGCCCACACAGGTGGTGTTCTGCTTCAGGGTGTTCAGTGAAACTGGCCGAACCGTGCGGTGTGTAAACGAGCCAAAAAGCAGCAGGACGCTTGTTCTGTGGAAGAGGCTGGAGCTGGGATCTGTGCATGCCCTCTCGCCCCCGCGCAGGGAGCCCTGCACTGCTCCTGCCACGAAGAGCACCGGCTCCGGYGGAAGCCGGGGGGCAGCAGCACTGTGCACGGCCCCTGCCCCGGCCGCCTGCCGCAGTGACCCCGGGGYGGGAAGCAGAGGGCAGGGGAGAAACAACTGCACCCGTGCTGGTGCCCATGCCCTCTTCAATCTTGCTTGAAGGCGACGACAGCAGCGACCTCGTCCGGCACTTCCTCATTGAGTCGTCTGCCAAAGGGGTGCACYTGAAAGGAGCCAGCGAGGAGCTGTATTTTGGTAAGGACGATGCCACCCCCGGGAGCAGCCCTGGCAGTTTTGTGAGGGTCTTTCAAAGCCCCCAAAGCACCAGCCAGGACCCGAGCCCCTTCGCAGCCTCGCAGTGAGCCTGCTATGCACACGCTGGCTCGGGTGGGAGATTCCAGGCCCCGGGGCCCTTGCTGACCACACGGTTCTGTGTTGCAGGCAGCCTCTCCGCCTTTGTGTATCAGCACGCCATCACACCGCTGGCACTGCCCTGCAAGCTCAGCATCCCCACCCGAGGTAGGTGCCGGAAGCGGGAGGTCAGCGGAAAGGGACCACAGGCAGGAGAGATGCTCCAAGTGTCTGGGGCCAGCCTGCGCGCCTGGGGAAACGGCAGAGCGCAGGGTGACCTGTTAGCAGCGTGTGGTCGGGCAGTGGGGAGAGGGCTGAACAGCTCAGGTGCCCCATGGGAAGGGCCAGCAGAAATGTGGCTGATTGCTCTGGCCCTAACAGAGCAGGGAACCGCAGGTCTTGACTTGAGTATGAGACAGTGATGACTTGCTTTTGCTGGGGCTGGAGGGTGGTCAACCATGTACAACAGGGAGGAAGGGCTGCTGAGTGGGCAGGGAGAGGAGGAATGGGGAAATCAGAGATGAACGGCACTGGGAGAGCCATGGAAAAAGGGGATAGAGGACAATTAAATTAGTTGCTACTCTGAAAGCCTGCAATTAATCCTAGCCCTGATGTGAAAAGGAATTTCACCATGGACATCAGTGCTTCTGTTTGTTGTTTGTGCAGACCTTGCCGATGGAGAAAATAGCCCTGACTGTGCTCCAGAATCAGCAGTGGCCCTGCTGAAGAAAACTGCTGGTGAGAAAAGGATTGGGGTCTTTTGACCAWGGAACAGTTGAATTGCCCCTAGCTAGAGCTTCAGGCTTGAAAAGATAGTTCTTGAGTTCCCAAGCCTGACAAAAGACCCTAAACTTTTCTGATTCTCARTGTCCCCTGATTTTTTAAGCCGCTCCTAATTTTGTCTAGCTGATGGGTTTTGAATATCTGGAGTTTCTAGGACAGGATAGTGCTCTCTGGAGCTCTTTAAAGCCACTGCTTCGTTATTCTGCTGAGGGACGTTATGGGAGATGCTTAGGTTCCAAAGAAGGCCTTTGCTTCACTTCTGCACCCTGGTGTCCAGAGCCCGTCCATGTTCAGCAGTGGGTGGGCTTCAGGTGAGAACAGACAGCGACAGGGAGGAGACAGCGTTGACTCGGTCACGGTGTAGTCGTGGGAATCAGAAACCGCTTTGTTTTGCTGGAAATTCTGAAAAAATAAGTTGGCAAGCTCAAAAGTTTAGTTTGACCCAGAACAATACTTTAAACATTTCAATCAGCCTGAAATGTCATGTTTTCGGTTGGGCTTGAGCAGTTAGTCAGCTTGGGGTATTTCTGCTTTTCATTAAAGGAAATATGTAGTAAACAGAAAAAAAAAGACAAATGTGACATTTAGAAACCGGAAATTAAATACTTCRACTTTTAAAACAATCAGTGCAAAGAATTAAAGTAAACCAAAATAAATTTTTGAAATATGTCTGAGTCACCAAATCTTTAATTTGCATCTGACCCCCCAAAATGTGTCTAGTTCTGCATGATGATGCCTGGGACCTGGTTCTGGACTCAACACTTCTGTGCTAGGTGCTGTACATATTCGGAACAGAGAGATGCTGGAGTAACGTCCAGGGGGTTGTGGGCGCCTGTGCTGCTAACCTTGGCTCTGTGTTGTCCTTCCAGTGTGCAACGTCTTGTACCTTAACTCGGTGAACGTGGAGACGCTCACAGGAGCCCCGGCCATCCAGAAAGCCATCTCCTCCACCTTCGAGCTGGAGACCCTGCCCACACCCACCCTCGTGCACTTCAAAGCGACCGAGCAGGGAATCACACTGACGGACATCCAGAGAAAGTACGAGCGGCAGCAGGGGCGCGTCGCGCTGCCCTGCGGTGCKCTGCGTCTGACGCCGCAGCCAAGGGCTCACTGAGGGCAGGATCCTGGTGGGAGGGAACAGGAGGAAGGTCAATGTCTTATGAAAATGCAGCTCATTCTTGAATCCTCAGATCTGAGCACAGCTTTCTTCCTGCCTGTTATTCTGCCCACTTGCTATTTTAGAGCCTATCAGAAAAAACTGGCCTGCTAGGACAAATCCATGTTGTAATCCGGGGATGGACTTGACCCCTTATTTTTACAGCACAGGGCATGATTCTGCTTTAAGTGAAGYTAATGGCAACATTTCAATGGTCTTGCAGCAGTGGGAAGTAGGACGAGGCTGAACGCAAGAACCGCGCGCGGTTTGCCAGCGGTCAGCTCCGAGCCAGCCCTCGGGAGCAGGGCCTCCGCACCTCCCCTTTCGCAGCAGCCAGGAGTACTCGGAACAACCTTGCAAATGTCTCGTTCTCCCACCAGCCCTATCCAGGCACTTTCTAACGCTGCCTTCTCCTCCTCTCTCCTGACAGGGTGTTTTTCAGACGACACTATCCCTTGGCTGCCATCAGGTTCTGTGGGATGGATCCTGAAAACAGAAAGTGAGTTAACTGCTCTGTGGGTTGAGACCATTTACGCTAGTAAAAGCCGTTGTGGAGTAGTGCTCGTTCTGCCGTGGTTCCCCGCAGGGCCTCAGTGCATCTCTGCGCCAGGGAGAGCAGGGTGATTCCCATGGAGCTGAGCTAGGATGTGCTGCTCCGATCCCCTGCACTGCTTAAATTCCCAGACAGCAAGATGTGCAATCCCCCACCTCGGGCAGGGTTTCAGGCTAAATATAAACCTTGACTTTGCAGCTACCTGAATGAGTTAAATATCACTCTTCTCAACAAATCCAATTCTGTTCTTCTTTCAGGTGGCAGAAGTACTGCAGGGCTTCAAGGTAAGACTCGCACGAGGACCTCCTGTAACATAAGCATGACGATGAAAAGCTGGGGGGGGATGGCTGCTCTGATTCAGCCTTGACTCTTGAGAAGGGTGCGTTGCAAAGAGGCAACAAAGAACTGGAGCTTGGAAATGAATAGGAGATGCAATAAGCATTAGCATGGTGGCTGGAAGAGTTGTGGAACAAATGAGTGAAGCTTTACGGAGTCCTTGCTCTGAAGGGTTAGATGCGAGGCTGAGATAATGCCCAACGTTCTCTGCGTCCCCTTAAGTGGAAAGTACCCATCCAAATCCTTAAACTTTCCCAGAGTTACTTGTTTGCTCTGGACGCAGGAAGTGAGCTGATATCTGGCTCTACCTTGCGTTCAAGAAACTTTTTACAGTTGGGAAGGCCTTGCCAGAAATACTTTTCCCAATTGTTTTCCTTCCAAGTAAACGTGATTAGGGAACAGGCCAAGGCAGAATTGTTGGAGCTGGGATTTTGCTTTGTGGCCGGGGCTAGTTTAAGCATATTCCTTTGGATTCCTGAATGGGAACTAAGTAAGACTCTCTCTTCTTTTTCAAAGAATCTTTGGGTTTGTGGCCAAAAGCCAAACCGATTYGGAGAACCTCTGTCACCTGTTTGCAGAGTACGACACTGTGCAGCCAGCGTCTCTTGTGATCGACTTTGTCAGCAAGCTTCTGCCAGGCCCGTAGAGGACGTAAACCCTGGGACAGCTCARGGCTGGCAGCTGCCCACATACTGCTGAGACGGTTCCTCATTTTCTACTGCTTTTGGGTTGCATTTTGGCAACAGCTCGTATTTATATTTTTTTGTTACATACTGTCGTGTCAAGAGTTTCAGTTAAAGATTTTATATTCACTGCTCGGTTCTTGGAAGCCTCTGGTGGGATCAGATGTTCTTTCAAGGCCTCCATGAGGAATCATATGGAAGCATTCACTATGATGGCAAATGCATCAGGATCCCAACCCGCGGAAAGCTGTGCCTGGCTTGGGAGTAACCGCGTGTGAGAGAAAGCTGGGCTTGCCTTACGAAACTGCTGGCTCGCTCACCTGGCACGCACGGGTTTATTTTCTCCATGGAGGACTGAAATAACAGAAGATTCCTACCAGTAATGGGGGATGCCTTGACTCTGGGTGTCCAGTCTGAGGTACTTTGGGGGGAGCTGAGCTCCCACCTGCAGAGAATCAGCATTAGTGCCCCCCTCTCTCCCAATGGCGAGGGAGGGAAGGTCTGTTAGAGACAGGGAGATGACCCTCTCTCTGCCTTGAAGACAGACCTGTATCACAAGGCAGTTTTGCAAATCAAAGCGTATAAAAATCACTAGACCCTGCTGAAGAATCCTGCTTTCCTAAAAGAGCAAGAAACATCAAAAAGGCAGAAATGTCAGAWCAGCGTATTTTTGCCAGGTGCTGGTAAATTCTCTTGCCCTTTTTTGCAAAGCAGGGTTACAAACTAGCTCAACCTATATGCATTGTGATAAGCTGAGAAGTAAATGTTGACATTTTCATGACAGTAAAACACTGGGTTTTTGGATGTGACTTCCATGAATTTGGGCCAGATCCTCAGATGACGTAAATTGGCGTAGCCTCGTGGAAGTCAGTGCTGCTGTGATTTACACCAGCTGAAGATCTAGCTCTTGCTGCAATGTCAGAGTGGAGTAGAGCTGCTCTGAATCTAACACATAATCTCTTCTCCCACTTGCTTAACGTGTACCACTGTATTGTTTTAATTTGGGGCTGTGTGCTAAGAAACCCTGCTTAAGGGTATTTTCAATAAAACCAGCGGATCATTTATCTCACCACAAACACGGAGATTTTAGCAAYTGAAATATGCTACTTCGCTCTCTTAAACTGCCAAGTGTATGTATGCAGTGAACATAAGGAAAAAGTCACCATCCTCCAGCAAGACTTTGAAACGGCGTCCAAATGAAACAGCTCTTTGGCAACGAGGAAAAYAACTCTGTGAGTTACTGAGACCTGCTGTACCGGCGAGGGGGGAGCAGCCGGCTGCAGTAAGAGAAACTAAAGGTTTTGTCAGGCTCGGGTCTGCGTGCGTGCGATGCCCGAGGCGCGAGGGAGGCGCCGCCTGSGAGAGCGGCGTCGGGAGGCGGCAGCGGGGCCAGCTCGGCCCCGAGCTCGCCGCAGCCCCGCGGCCCGGGCAGCGGGCTCCTTCTCGGAACTGCGGCTCCGTACGTGCCGCGTCTCCGCGGCGCGCCGGCGGAGGCACGCAAGGCTGGAAGCGGGTGCGGGGCCCGTCCGCGGTGGCCCCCGGGGGAGAGGTGCCACGCCGGCAAACCCGGAGCCGCGGAAAGCCGCGATTGCTGCTCGGCCCCGCTCAGCTCCGCTCAGCCCCTGCTCTTGCCCCGCGCAGCCGTGGGCTCGCGCGTCCCTCGGCTGCTCCGGATCCGGCCCCCTTCCTGCGGAGACGCCGGCGTCCTTGAGGAACGGCTCCCCTGGCGCTGCCCGGGGACCGCGGCACCCCGCGCCCGGGCCTCGGGCGCGCAGGATGGGACCCGGTGCAGTGCGGGCYGCGGCCAGCAAGGGGCCCCAGCAAGACACCGTCCCTCCGTCCATCCTGCCCGTCGGCGGGGAGCCGTGAGTAAGGGCAGAGCTGCCGGCTCTTGCAGAGCTGTTTTCATTAAACACTTAACTACTCCCGTGGCTGCTCGCAGCCTGCAGGATCCCGGCGCCCGGGACGCGGCGCTCGCTTACACAGCCCGCGCGCGAGCCCCGCTGCASTTCCCCGCCTGTACGACAGCGGTGCTTCACGCAGCCGGCTATCGGCGCGGCGCGAACACGAACACCCGCGCGCTTTGGCCCCGAGCGGCAGCGCGGCCCCCGGCACGCGCGTCTCCCCTCGCACGCTTGCGAAATCCGCCTCCCTTTTGCAAGACTCCCAACAGCAGGAGAAGCAGGGTTTGTTTGTTTTCTGGGTAACGGGGGCAATGGTTGCTTTTCCCAGTTCAAACCTAGAAGATTTTGGAACGGGGAACCGGCCCGGCTCCAAACTCCRTCGTCGGCACTTGGAATTTTCAGTTCATTGAAAGCCCTTTTCCCGTGAAACGTAGCTGAAACATCGCTCTGGGATAGTTCAGCCAAAACCACCTGATTCAGGAAAAAAACAAGCAATTCTCTGAGCTCCGTGATTTCCAAAGTCTGTCCCAGGCTTCCTGGAAGCGCAGCCCTCGKCTGGGCTTTTTGGGTCCGGTTCCAGCCGTTTGATAACAAATCCGGGTCCCGTACGGGCTGCGTTTCCCGGGGGTTCGGTGCGAGGAGCCTCTGCGGCGGCGGCCGGGCGATGCCCTGCGGCGGCGGCTCGGCATCGGGACGCAGCCACCAACAGGCAAGATCCCGAAAGCCGGAGCGCCCGCCGGCGCGGAGGGGCGCCGCGGCCGGAGCCGGCAGGGCTCGGCGCGCGGGGCGGCACTTGCAAACGAAGACAACGCTTCTGCTTTTTAACAGAAGTCCAAGTGTTCCCAGCCGCGACGTTTTCCTTTCCGCTCTCTAATTGCTTGAAAGGAGTTTGGAAACGCAAGGAAAGCAACCCGCCGCGGAGGGGGGCCGGAGCCGCGGCGTGCAGGGCCGGCTCCCGGCGCAGGGGAGCAGGGAGCCGGTTCAGCTTGGGGGGGGACCAGGCAGCATGCTGCTTTGGGGGGAAAGTTTTGTTTTGTTTTGTTTTGTTTCCCAGCAKTTTGGCTGAGGCCGAGGATGCAGAGCCAGGGCTGAAGGGGCTCAGCCTGCCCCGGGGGGCCGCCGGAGCTGCAGGAAGGCCGGTGCTCCGGCCCRCCCACGTGCACGCACGCGCGTGCAAGGCGCTTCGCTAAGGGGCTCCCGAGCCCGGGCACCCCCGCAGCAGCCCGGGCTGGGGCCGGCGGCAGAGCCCGCGCTCGCCGGCCAGCCGGGCGCCGGGCCGGGCTCCAGCAGAGCTGGCGTCGTCCCGGGGCCGACTGCCGATGCGCCGTGCCAGCAAATTACAGCGCTTGTCTACATTGGCTGCAGCCGCCCGCCCCCGGGCCCGTCTGCTCCACAGCGTTTGCACAGCCCCAAGCACCTCCAGGCCGCTGCGCTCCGGCCTCGTGCTGCACCACTGGCCCCGGGGAGCCGCACCGCGCAGCAGCGTGCACCTCCAGCCCCCGTGCAGCGGTGTGCACCGCCGGCCTCCAGCACTTCCCAAGTGCCCGCAGCTCCCACCGCTGCCACCACGACCTCGGCTGCAGCGAGGCAGCCTGAAAAAGAAGCTGCCGAATGTCTTTGCCGGCAGCTGACAGCGCCCGTCAGGGCAGCGAAGCCCCAGGGCACCGTCGCTCGTCCTCTGCTCTGGATATTTTCTTTAAAGTGACGCAAAGATAAAATACGCTCGATAGAAACATATCAAATAACAGTGAAAATTAAATACAGCAATTATCATCTTCCCTCCCCCCTTTTTGACAATACAAAGCTCCAAGGTTACTGGTAAAAGAGGGACGCAGTGGCACACGGACAGAGCCCGAACAGCAATGGAAAGCTCGTGCCGGTGCGCAAACACGCGCGGGGCAGGTAGCCTTAATCCGGAATAACGATCTCATGTAAATACAGCCGTAAACTACCGGGGGAGACAGGGCGAAACGTCAGCGCGCCGGGCGGTGGGCAGCGCCCGGCTCCTCGCTTCACTAAAACTGAAACGTTTCCCTCCGCGCCGCGGCGGGCTCGTCCCCCTCTTTGGCAAACTTTCCCTTGCGACCGAAAGGGCAATTTGTCACCCCAGAGTCATCGAGATGAGCAGTTCCCAGCCCGGCTGGCTCCCGCGGAAGCGCTTCGGGGGGAAAAAAAAAGCTGCAAAAAATAGTGAAAAAATTTTCAGCGGAAACCTTTGCGCTGGCAAAACCCACAGTTTTCGCGTCACTGAAGCATTTCCGAAATTCATCTTGGTTTCGCCCAGCTGGCCAGGTCGGACGGCGCGGAGGCACAAGCCGTTCGCGGAGGCGCCCCGCCGCTCGCGGCCGACCGGGCCGAACAGAGCCGGCGGCAAATCCACCGGCTGCGCTTCCCAAACGCGGCAAGTCTTCGGCGCGGGGCGGCCGCGGGGCGCTCACATGCTGTCCGCCGGCTGGTGACAGTCCAGGTCCCCCTTCAGCTCCAGGAAGCCCGGCAGCTTCACCCCCGTCTTGCGGTCCACGCACCAGCACTTCCCGCGCCGCCCGTCCAGCGCCGGGTGACACTAGGGAGGGGACGCGGCCGGCTGAGCTCCGCCGCGCCGGGGCCGCCGGCTCGGCCGAGGGAGCGGCGCCGCGCACGCGCTCGCCTACCTGCTTGGGGTGGAAGTTGCCGTTGCGGTCGCAGTTGGGGATGGGGATGACGTAGAGGTCCTCGTGCGTCCGCGTCGGCGCCGCCGCCAGCCGCTCCAGCG
>NW_028186445.1:801397-804255 GCF_003343005.1 Rhea americana
GGCGGCCCGGGCACGTGCTCAGCGCCGGCGCAGCCCCGCGTCCCGCGCGGGGACACGAGCGTCGTCAGCCGGGCTCGTGCCAGGGCCRTCACGGCTTTGCCTCCCGGCTCCCCGCCGCTCCRGCCCCAGCCGCGGCTCCCGGCGGCCTGGGGAAAGTTCACGGCGGAGCCCTGGTGACAAATCCTTCTGCTGCATTCGGGTGCTGTTTGCTTTTCGTTCAATATGTCATTTTTTTTTCCAGGAAATGGCTCAGGTCCTTGAAATTTGAAACACAAACCCAAAGCGCCGCCCGGCCCCCGGTGCGGAGCGGTGCCAGCCCCGGTGGCGCGAGCACGAGCCCCGCGCCGTGCCGCACCGCACCGTGCCGTGCCGCACCGCACCGGGGCCTCGGCTCACCAGAGCCACCCCGGGAGCTGCCGCCGCGGCCGGGAGCCCCGCGCCCCCGCCAGCGCCAGCGCGCGGACACCCCTCCTCCCCGCCGGCCGCTGCCGTGGTGTCGAATCTCGTGGTTTAAATAAAACCAGATGCTAATAAGCTTTTCCTAAGGCCGCGCGAAGCAGGCGGTGCCGGGGGGCGGCCGGGCTTCGTCGCCCCCGTGCTCGGCACCGCGCCGCGCTAGCGAACTCCTCCGGCTCTGCCAGCCCAAGCGCTCGGACGTGCGGGCTGCAGCCGCGGGGTCCCGGACGGCAGCTAAATCGCTCGTAGCCGCTGGCCGCGCGCTGGGGAAAAGGCCCTCGCCTCCCGCGGGATGCCGCGGGCACGTCCGGCCGCGGCCGCCGAGCAGGGAGCGACCGTCCAGCCCCTCCGAAACCCCAAGCTCAGCCCAGCCCCCCGCCGCCGATTCCCGAGCCTCTTCCCTGGAATGCAGCATTCCCGGCGCCCCCGACAAAGTGTTTACTGTACTAGCTGCACATTAACCGCTTCCCGGCCACGGCTGCCCGCCGGCGCGCGCYGGCCAGCGGGCGCCTCTCGGCCCGGGAGCCCGGGAGCACCTGCTCCGGCCCGCCGGCTCGGCACCCGCCGGGATGCGCCTGGCTGCGGCGGCACCGGGMCAGGGAGCCACGGCTCTGGCATCCCGCTGGGATCATCCCGCCGGGGCTGCAACGCCGACGCGCTGCAGAGCTTGCGCCCGCTGGGCAAGCGGGTGCTGCCTGCTCTCCCTTCCCCGCAGCTGCGGAGCTGCCGGCAAACTGCCCGGTTCCCACGGCCGGATCCCCCCGTCCCCAGCCCGAGTCCCGAGCAGCACAGGAAGAACGGGACAAACACTGCGAGTCCGCTTCCTACAGGCTCTGGAAGAAACGCCGCGTTACGCAGGGCAGAGCCAAAACCAACAGGCCTTGGCAGCCCGGCGGCGCCCCGGGCCCGGGAGCCAAGGCCGCGTTTGCAGGATGTGGGATGGGGACAAGCAGCCACGGCGGGGGGGGGGGGGTCTCCGCAGCTCGCGGCCCCGTCGCGGTGCCCTTCCCCAGGGATCTCCGTGCCGGTGCGGGGAGGAGAGCGGAGCGGGACTCCAGAGCTCGCGGCAAGCCACCGGCACGTCCAAACCGCTGCGGCCAGCTCGCGGCCCGTCCCGGCGGGACGCTGCTCCCCGGCTCTGTCCTGGGAGACCTCTCCTGCCCTCGCCCGCTGGCTCTGCCGGGGCTGCGAGGCCCGAGCCCGGCGAAAGGAGCTGCTGGGCCTCCCGCGGGCCGTCTTCTCGCCGGCCCACGGCGGGACGAGCCAGGCGGCAGCGGACGTCGACGGAGCTACAGACACAACAGGCTGTGCCCAGGCTCCCGGCGTGGCCGGACCCCGGCCCCGGCAGCGGGACGGGATGGCGGGCATCCAGCCCCACCGGCGGCCCGGCAGCGCTGTCCGGAGCCCTCCTGGACCTGTCTCCAGGCTGCTCCGGCGCTCAGCCCCCGGGACGTGGTCCATTCCCGCTGCMCGAGCTGCCGCGTGGCCTAAGCGGGTCCAGGGCAGCGCTGCCACCTCGGCTCTGCCGCTGCGCCCAGGACCCCGCGCCAGCGGCACAGGGGGCAGAGGGCGGCACGAGCAGAGCCGGCCGGCACGGCGGGGCTGCAGCCCCTGAGCGTCCCCCGGCCCCTCCACCGGCGCAGCCTCYGTCACAGCCCCGGCACGCAGGCAARCCCCAAGCGGCGTGCGGAGGGAAGCAGGTGCCCCGAGGCCTCTTTCCTGTTTCCTCCCGGCGGTGCTGCCTCCCCAGGAAGGGGGGAGCACGGGGGGCACCGTGCAACGGGAGCGTCCTCCGGGCCACGCGTGGCTGCAGGATGCYGCACTGCCCCGCTGGTGCTGGCGCTCCGCAGCGAGGGCTGGGCTCGGGGGAAATAAATGAGCCCCTGCAAAGCRCCGTGCCCCCGTGCACAGGCTGCGTCCCTGCCTGGCACCAGGGCTCRCCCGCCGGTGCCGCCGGCCACGGCACTGCCGCACGGGGAGCTGCTGCGGACGGCACCGACGCGGTACCCAGCCGCGGGAGCTCACGCAGCCCAGCACCGCTCCAGCCTGTGGCGCTCCTGGTGCACGGTCGTCCCGTCCCGTCCCCTCCCGGTGCAGGCACCCGGCTTGCTCCCAGCCTCACCCGTGCCGGGCGAGCGGGGCCGGAGCGAGCAGGCCGCTGCGAACCAAGCGGGCGGGAGCTGCCCGGGGAGCTGCCGGCAGCCTCCCCCGCCGCAGCCCCCTGCCGCCGGGGCCGGCCTTACCTGTCGGCTGGAGGCTCTCCTGGATGGCCTCGACGTCGGCCAGGTCGGTGCAGACGCCCTGGCCGTGCATGAGGGTGTGCAGCGGGCGCGGGACGCCGCGGGGCGGGTAGCAGCGCAGCCCGGCGCCGCAGCGCGCCGTGTAGACGCCGCAGGCGGTGC
>NW_028186445.1:805930-808817 GCF_003343005.1 Rhea americana
GGGGCTGCTTCCCCGCAGCGCCCCGCGGACGGGCGCCCGGCGCGACCCGCAGCCGCGCTGCACCGGCCCCGCGCAGGGGAGCAAAAGTTGAAAGCTGCCGGCACCTAGCGGCTGTTTCAGCAAATCGGGAGGAAGCGGGGAGAGGAGCCCGGAGCATCCCGCGGGGCAGGGCCGCGGCTGGCTGCAGCACGGTCAGCCCCGCCGGGCCCGGGCGGCCGGGGGCCCCCGCTCGGCCCCTCTCCCGCAGGGTCCCCGGCGCCGGGGACCGACCGCGCCCGGGCAGAGACCCGCAGGGCTGGTGCCATGGGCCGCCGAGGAGCGGCTGCGCGCTGCGGGGCGCCTTCGGACCCCGGGGCGCGCCGGCACAGGGAGCAGCCCGTTCCCGCGCCCGGCCACAGCGCAGACCCGTGGGCGCAGAGCCGAGCCCTGTTCCCACCACGGGGTGCTGGAAGATGGGGCCCAGCCCCAGCCCCGGCCCGCGCGGGGATGCGACGCACCTCGGCGGCCCGGCGGGCCCCTGCCCCGGTGCTGCGCGGGCACCTGCGGCTCGTGGGTCACTGCTCCAGCTCCTCGCTCTGCTGGCTCGCACCGCCCCGAGCCCGTCCCCAAGCACCGTGCCGGGGGGATGCTGCCATCCCGCACGGGCAGCTCGGGGACCAGCTGCAGGACAGACCCAGACCCAGACCCGGACCAACCATCCCCGTCCGGAGCCGGCGAGCAGCACCAGGGTTCGCAGAGCCCCGCGGGGAGGTGCAGAGCTTGTCGCGGATCGGCCGTTGCAGCTCCGTGCCAGCGAGTCCGCCTGGGAGACAGAGCCGAGACGCTCCGGGCCGGAGCTGGGTGATTTCGGGAGCCCGGCAGCGGGCTGTGGAGCTTGGCAGGACGCTCCATGGCGAGGGCCCGAGGGAGGGCAGCACTGGGGCCACGTCTGGCGCGGCTGGGAGGGACGGGAGCAGGCGCAGGGCGCTGCGGGCTGCGATACTGGGTGCCACCTCGGCCCCCACCCCCAGCCTGCAAGGCAGGGCCCAGGCTGAGCCCCCCCAAACTCATCTCATAGGTGGTCACAKCCAGCACTCGAACCTGCAATTTGCAGGGTGCTGCCGACAGTYGCCGTGGTGCTGGGAGCCCCCAGGACCATCTTCTTCCTCGCAGGGGCCTCACACGGAGGGGGGGCACAGCACGGCGGTCCGGGGCAGGCAGTGGGCAAGGGGCTCCGCGCCCCCTCCCCAGCTCCGGGGCCGCCCCGAAGCCCCTGCCCCAGCGCGGCCGCGCTGCCGGGGCGCGCGGCGGCCGTGACGCGGGCCGCAGGCGCCAGCCTTNCCCCCTCCCCAGCTCCGGGGCCACCCCGGAGCCCCTGCCCCAGTGCGGCCGCGCTGCCGGGGCGCGCGGCGGCCGTGACGCGGGCCGCAGGCGCCAGCCTTGACACGGTGTCCGAGCCCAGGGCCAAACCCAAACAGGTGCCCGGCCCCGCTCGGGCCGCGGCACCTTATCAGGCCTTGGCAGCGCTGAGCACCCGCTGCGGAGACTGTTGTGTCTGCGGGGCCGGAGGGAGCGGGGCCGAGCGGCGCGGATGGGGCCGCGCTCGCTGCTCGGCCCCCGGGCACCGTGCCCCCCGCTCCAACCGGGCACTGCCCCCCAGGTCCCCCTGCACCATCCTGCGGGGTGGAGGGGAGCCGGTGGGCACGGAGCCCCCGGGGCGCCGATGTGCCCCGTCCCCAGCCCCCCGGTGCGCCCTCCCCACCCTGAAATCACAGCGCTGCAGCCGAAGAGGCGCTTGCTGCATGTGCAGCCCCGCTCTCCTGCCTGCGGCCGGGAAGCCCCCACGCTCCCAGGGCTCCGGGYGCTCCGGGCTCCGTTCCCTGGGACCTGTGGGCTCCCCAAAGCTGGGGAGGGCCCAGGCTGCCTGCTGCATTCCCACGACCCATCCTGGCAGGGTCTGGAGCCATCCCAGGTCTGGGGAGAGGCTGCAGGTCAGGGGAAGGGCTGGAGACCCCCCCCCACCCCAGCAAGGGTGGCCCTCCGAGGCCAGGCTGTCCCCGATGGAGTGGGAGAGATGCGTGGCCATTTGTGCCCACTGCGGGATGCAGCGGGTGCACACACCGCAGGGTGCAGTATCTGCGCCCACGGCGACTGCGCACGCTGCCGGCGTTGCACCGCTGCAGGATGGGGTRATTGCACGTGCTGCAGGGTGCAGGTATTGAGCCCGTCAAGGGACACAGGTGCTGTGCTCACGGGGGGATGTGGGGCTTGCACCGTGACCCCTTGCAGGATGCCAGTGCCTCTCTCGCGCGCACACGTGCTCCCGGGGCTCTCGCAGCCCTGCGCCACCCTGCAAGTGCAGTTCTGGCTGCCCCGTCCCCGCGCCAGGCCCCCCAGGCCACCGGGACCCACGGGAGCCAGCCCAGCTCCCCCTCGCCCGCGGCCCCTCGCGCTCCGCCGGCCCTCGCCTGGGCTCCCCTCCTTGCTGGTTTTATTTCCCATTCCCAGGTGGCATCTCCTCCCCCAGCTGCGCGGGCGCTCAGCCCCCGCCGGATGCGGCCCTCAGGGCGCGGGGCGGGCACGGAGGCGTGTCGGGGGCCGCCGTGATAACACCCGGAGCCGAGCCGGGCCCCCCCGCCCCTGCTCGGCAGCCGGCGCCCGGGCGGCAGCATGGTGCCCGGCGGCCCCCGGCGCCTCCTCCGCGCCCTCTGCATCCTCTCGGCGCTGGCCGCCCGCCTGCCCCCCGGCACGGCCCAGTGGTTTTACGGCCTGGGCGGGGAGGACACCACGCCGGAGCTGGGCACCGGCGCCAGCCCCACGGCCCCCACGCCGCCCGCCCTGGCCCGGGAGGAAGGTAGGCACGGCCGCGAGAGGGGACGCGTTCCCAGCGCGGCCGGGGGCCCGGGGC
>NW_028186445.1:809675-812265 GCF_003343005.1 Rhea americana
GGTACCCAGCCCCGCTTCCCGTCCTCCCCAGAAATCCCCCGGCTCTGCTGGCCACGCCAAATCCCTGCTCCGCCAGGGCTGGCGCCGGCGCGGCGCCCTGCCAGGCTCTCGCTTTCTCCCACCAGGGAGAGAAAGGCGACCCCGGCGAAAGAGGCCAGCCGGGATTTTCTGGAGAGAGGGGGAAGACGGGCAACCCGGGCCCGCCGGGCCACCAGGGTCCCCAGGGTCCCCGCGGCCCCCCAGGGCCACCGGGACCCCCAGGACCGCCGGGCGTTTCGGGAGCCAGGAGCCCCCCGGCACCGGCCGCCCTCGCCAAGGGCTCGGACAACGAGGTGAGGGCTGCGGCGGTCGGCGCCGGTGGGCGATGCCCGGCCCCGGGCTGGGACCCCCGCGCACGCGGCCGCCGGAGCACGCGGCCCCGGGGAAGGYGAGCGGAGGGCGGGATCCACCTCGCTGCCGTTCACCGTCTCTGCTCCTCTTCCCTTCCTGCCTCCAACCGCACGAGCAGCTGGGAGCATCCAGCCCTGGGAGAAACCCAGGACCCCCCGGTGCCCCCGGGCAGCCTGGCCCCCCGGGCTACCCAGGGCACGAAGGCCCCCCTGGGCTGCCCGGGCGGGAGGGCCCACCGGGACCCCCCGGCCCACCGGGGGCTGTGGGGCCGCCCGGTTTCCCGGGGGCCGAAGGGCCTCCGGGCTCTCCGGGCTCGGCTGGGCCAGATGGAGCCCCCGGGGCACCGGGACTGCCAGGCCCCCAAGGACTCCCCGGGCTTCCCGGGCACGAAGGGCCCCCCGGGCCCGCAGGACCTGCGTCACTGCCCGGCAAACCCGGGCTTCGAGGGGAGCCCGGATTCCCCGGACTGAAGGTAAGGGGGGAGCACCGAACTGCCGGTCCATGCTCCCGGAGCAGAGCGGCCCGGAGCGAGGAGCCTGCCGCAGGACTCCTGGGCCCCCCTCCAGCCCCGTCGCTGCGGGGGCTGCGGGGGACGTGGGGCGCTGCACCCCCGCCCCCCCCGCCGTGTCCGCAGCACCGAGCGCCATGCTGACCGCGCCGTGTCCCGGCAGGGCGAGAAGGGCGAGCACGGACTGCCGGGCATGCCGGGGAGCCCCGGGCGGACCGGCGACAYGGGCTCCCCCGGCATGCCGGGTCCCGCGGGGCCGCCGGGACCCCCGGGCGACTACAGGGTGAGCGGCTGCGCGGGACAGGGGTGCTCGGGGGCGGCCGGTGGGGAGGACGGGGCGGACGCCCCCGGCGCCCGTCCAGCCGTGCCCTCCTCTCCTTCCAGTGCGACTCGCGCCTGGCCGGGCACCACGGATCAGCCGGGCCGCCGGGACCCAAGGTGAGCCGGGAGAGGGGGCGGCGCGTTTCGGGGCCGCGGCGGCGGAGGCCTCCGCCCCGCTCCGGCTGTGCCGGGCTGGAGCGCGGCCGGTGCCGGCGGAGCCACGCAAAGCACGGCGACGTGCATCGCCCGGGTCCCGCCGGAGCCCGGGCGCTCATGGGCCTCCTCTGCTTTCCTTCCAGGGCGAAAAGGGCGACCCCGGAGAGCGGGTTTGTAGCCGGCTAGGGTGCCCCTTCCGCAGGGGTGCACGGCTAGGGTGCCCCCCGTGCGCGGCCGCCGGCCCCGGGTGCAGGTCCCGCGTCCCGTCCCCCCGCGCCAGGGCACAGCCAAAGCCTGGGGAGGGGTTGGGGGGTCTGCGGGAGTCCGGCCCAGCTCGTCTCACTTGTAATGAACCGGGCTGGGGCGCAGGGGGAGCGAGTCACACGTGCGCACACGTGCACACACGCGTGAGCGCGGGGGCCGCTGCCGGCCGCCCCGCGCGGGCGCTCGGCGCTGACGGCGCCTCTCCCCGCCGCTCGCCCAGGGATGCTGCTACGGGGAACACGGCTGCAAACCCGGCCACCACCTCGCCTTCCCCAGCACCGGCGGCCCGGCCGGCTCCTGGGCGCCCATCCAGTACCCACCGGTGAGTCCCGCGGGGCGGCAGAGCCCAGCGAGACGCCTGGGGACGGGCCCCGCTGGCGGTGGCGGGACAGACGGACGACGGCAGAGCCTCTGCCTCCATCCTCTCCCTCTTTCTCCGCAGAACGGCAARGAGGACGCAGACATTTACGGCGCGATCATCCCCCACGTGAGCTTGCCCAGCCGCTGCCGGCCCCGCCGTAGCGCCCCGCGGGGGGGACCGGAGCGGGAGGGAGGGGACCCGGGGGTGCCTGGTCCCACCGACGGCGGCAGCTTATAGCTGCCCCCGCCCAGGCAGCACGGAAAGACCCCGGCCCAACCTCTGCACCGCTCTGTGCCGCAGGGTCCTCGAGGTCCCCCCGGCCCGCCCGGCCCGCCCGGCCCGCCCGGAGCACCGGGTCTCCTCTACCTCAATGTAAGGCCCGGGGAGGGCAGTGCCGGCGCTCGTGCCAGCGCTCACGTGGGCGAGCGCGTGCGCCGCGAGGGGCACCCCGCACAGCGGCCTGTCCTTGCTTCCAGAGGGTTTACCCCGTGCGCGCCCCGCCGCCCTGCAAGCAGCCGGTAAGGGGGGGCTCGCGGGGGGCACGAGCCCCGCGGGGCCCGGGGCCGGTGCCCTCTGCTTGCCCGGGGCAC
>NW_028186446.1:0-83332 GCF_003343005.1 Rhea americana
TTCCAGCTCTTGTAAGAGTCCCACCAACACGAAGGAGCGCTCTCACTTCATCTCCACTGCCCATCGTGCCAACAGCCCGAGTAGGGGAAGGGAAAGAGATCTGGAAGGGGGGAGGGAAATGGGACCAGCTGACCCAGAGAGAAGATGGGAGAATGATTAGGGGGAAAAGGCAAACAGTGTAGAGCTGAGAATGAGCAGGGAGGAAACTGTCTCAAAAATCTAATGAACTTGGTTTTGAGGGTTGGGTGTAGACTGAAACGGAGATTAACTGTTCAAGTGTGTGGTACTGGAACTGGCTGGGCATGCMACTTTCGACTACTCATCCCATTTCCAATGTTACTAYGGGAGAGGCAAAGAAGGAAGGGAGTAGAAGGATCAGCACTAGAAAACGCATTTTGGAGTCAAGATTACAGTTCAAGATTTCTAAATATCAATCTYCATCTTCTGCCATCAARGATCTSTGTTGCCACATGGCTGAAATGGAAATGCAAAGGTGGAAAAAGCGGACTTTAGGCAGTGCAGTGGTCAAAAAGGTCGGTGATACGCAGCTGCCTTGTACGAAACTTCTGAAGGAGTACCGGGCCTTCGAACGCACCGGCGCCAGCGGCTGCCGCTGTGACCTGGGTGCCGCACCGGCGGTGTCACAGTGCGCGGGCAAGCACCAGCACCAGCAGCCAGGATGAAGCGGAGGCATCTTCCGGCTCCGCGGCTCCTGAGAGCAGCCCCCAGGCAGGAGAGCCAGGGCCAGAGTGACGGCCCGGACGCTCCCGTTTATACCGCCGGTCACAACATCCCTACAGCCGGCGCTAAACACCGCGGGACGAGCCGTACGCCAGCTCCAAGCCCTGGCACCAAAACCCTGCCCCTACAGAATAAAATACCCATCTCAGCTGTGCTGGGAGAGGACACTTTTATTCCTTGGCTTCTGTTGCCTTTCTCSGGGTCTGGCTTGKKGCAGGGACCAGTGGGACTSTTTTCTCTCCCACTGTTGGCAAGACCTTCCTCAGAAGTGGAGAGTGCCAKGGGTCGTCATCCGCTCTGTCCTTGGCTTTCTTGCCTCTGCCCACAGGTTTCTTCTTGGCAGAGGCTTTGCGCTTGGAGGCSTTGTCTGAGAATCACCTGCAGGGCCAACACAGGGTTCATTTCTGGCGGGATGTAGGGTTGTGGGGATATTWTTCTAGAGCAGTGTTCATGTGCACCCTCACTACTGATTGCTCTCTAAGGAACCTGAAGTTCTGCTAAATACAGTTTATAGTCCCTAAAATGGACCCATAYTCAGTCTGGTCATCAGTACTGCAAGAATACCTCATTAGTACTACCTTCAGATACCTCTCCAACTTTGCCCTCCTCTTGGAACATGGTTATAATCAGACAAAAGTTCAAAAACATCAATTGTATTTAATTTTGTCTTGAAGTTTTATTTCACAAGCTGTTCACAGCTTTTTGCTCCTTGAGTTTTCCAGTTCTAAACTCTGAATWAATAGATTTCTCCTTGAACATTGTGCKAGGGAGTAGCACTGCTGTAGAAGTGGTACTTCATACTGAATTAAGGAGTATAGTAAAGGAGATACCTGAAATTCCAAGCCATCTTAYAGGTCTGAAATGGAAATGTTTGATGGTTGTATTTCACAATGGTATCTTGTGTTTGTATGTGYRGCTTAGAGGGACTCCTAGAAAAAAGTGCTAGACAAGAGTAACATCACACTATGACATGCTAAAAACAGARTAAGGGGAAAATCTTAACTGCACACTATGGGAAGATATGAGAGAGAGCTCTAGGAGACTTTTATTTTATCCRAGCCAGGAAAAGAAGAAGTTCCTCCTATTCTTTGTTCAGAAGTGATAGTTGTGTTCCTCCTATTCATTCTTGCGTAAAACTGAAAGGCTGTTGAAGCAGGCTGAAGACGATGAACACTGCTCTTCTCCACTGACTCACATGAGCCTCTTGGACAAGTTTGTGGAGCACCTRGAGTGTAACAGCACCTGAGCGAGGTCAACTGACAGCCTTGTCCAAAGCCCATCACGTTTTGAGATAGGTATTTGTCATCTGACTCAAAAGAAGTCTCTACTCTGAGCACATCTTCAACTGTCAGCTTTAATCTTCTCTTTTGCAGTCTGGAGAATGATGGCGAACTGTGATTTCCAGAGGAGCTAGTGTCAACAGTGCAGGGAGCAGCTTCTTTCTGTTTGGATGTGATAGTAGGAAATAAAAGCTGYRTTTCTGACTATTGCAGGKTTTTTTTCATTAATTGTGTGATATTTAATATTCTTAAAAAAGCTTCAGGTCAGACTATCATCACAAGAAAAAGTTACCATTGTCTTTTCAATTTTAATTGCATAGAAAACTTCAGAAAAAGAATTTTCAACACAAATTTTTAAAAAGCCGAATTTTAGAAAGCCTAAAAAGTATTTTGGTGTGCATTCGATTTTGAGCACTTTGGCCTCATAATGACATCTATGACATTCACAGATAAGCATAGGAACTATTAAAGGAGAGAAGTTTAAGTTCTTATACGAAAGAAGAAAGGTTAGTGAAAATTCTGTGATCCTAGCTGTAGCTTTTCATCTGTTATCTCACTGTAGAAGTGAGAACTTTCTTTTCACTACTCTAACCAGAAGACTAGAAGTATTTTTTGGAGTTATGTGGACTTGATTTTTTCCAAGTTGAGTTATAAAACAGATAGTTCCAATGAGTATGTGATTGCAACAAATGTGTATGTTGCAATGTATCAGTCATTCAGACTAGTGAAGACTAGAGGGAGAGATGTATTAAGAATAGTCATTTATTGTGCAGTTTATACACAGAACTTTCAGAGAGTTATTGCTACATAAATACGTAGGTGAAGCAGGGGCACYTTCTTACTTTTTTCATAGTTGGAAGTAAATTTTCAAAAAAATGTGAACTACTCACAAAAGGTAATCATATTCAGCACCTGTCCATTGAAGTGGAAATCACTGCATTGTATTGGGTAGAAAGGAAATTCCTTTCTCTATTCTCATCTTAAAGGATAATTTGATGATTATTTTTTCTGTTCTACATTATCTAAACATTTTCTAAATTTCTTTTAAATCTAGCATGTGATATGAAGGTCTGGGAGTTCCTGTCTTTGACAGAAACATGTTTAAATGACTACTGGCTATATACTGGCACATGAAATCTCACACACACAAATTTTGATGCTGTTTCTCTCACAAATCATTTTTATCTGGAGCACACTGGATTTAAATAGGTGCAATGAAAAAGATATGTTTATAGTATCTTGATACTTTCTGCTCTAACCCATGTCCTCTCCCTTTCATTAATCTTAGAGTGCAAACTCTGAAGCCTAGCAATATTCTTAGTGTATGTATAGCTCATTGGGGCACCAATCCTGATTGCTACATTGCAAATTACTATTCATAAATCTTTGCAAAAACTCAACAGAATTTAATTGCACTGGAATAATGGCTCTACTATAGAAAGACTGCACAAGGGGTGAAATTGCATTGTGAGACTGGCAACTGTTTGCTGTTAATATAGATTAATTAGATAGTGCATTTGAGACATGATTGCCAGGAAAAATTTTCTTCCTAAGCTTATGCAGTAAATTCAACAGGAGGAAACTTTGGTTGTCAATGGTTACTCTGCAGATCTTTGAAGGAATCAGTTATTAAAAATCTTTTGTTAAAAATGTATAAAATATTATCACTATTGCAAGTTCATAGTAATTAAGAGTCAGTTCAGCAAGTGTAATATTTTAAAATTTGTTTCAGATGTATAAATTTAATGSTCTTGAATCAAATTTTATCATATGCTGTTCTTAATACAAAGGTTCACTTTGGCCTTTCATGACCCATATTACCCCACTGGAGGCATGTAAGTCCTRTGGAATTTTTTAAAGATTTTTTGCTAGTGATTAGAATAGCCACAATGTGAATACAAGTTTCTACAATAGCAATTGATCTACGGAGAACTCCATGAATGAAAATGAACACAGAACACAGGAAAGAGCARAAAAAACCCACAACTCTGAAAGGGAATGTGTAGTGGTATAACTGTACAGTACTGAGTCRGTGCATCTGGGAGTCTGAACTGCCATTCAGACTAATTGGTGATACACTCTCAATGACAGAATGAGTGTTTGGAAACAACTAAACGTGATTGCAAAACACGGCACCTGCAATATCTASCAAGTACCAAGAATGCCCACAACAGCCATGGCATTTGGTCCGTCAGACCTAGCAAAAGTAGTATCTCCGGGTAGCCTGAGGCAGAATATGCAATCRCATGTTAGAACTAGAGACAGAGCTGTACCAGACTAGACAAATAAGTTATAAAGTTAAAATCTTTGATTTCTGAGAATTTATTCCTGCTGCCAGTGAAGTATCACACAGGAGGAGATTATTGTTCAAAGAAGCAAGAATTAACAAGTTTAATATGCAGCTGAGAAGTTCAAGTCAGACAGTAGGCAAAATATCATCCYGCAATGGCACAGCGAGGCGGCTGTGCCGGCGGATGCACAGCCTGGCAGGCCGGCAGCTCTGCATCCCTGAGCTAGGCCACAAAACAGCTACTAGGAGCAGTGAAAGCAGAGCTAATCCTGCAGTGGGGAAGAATGTGGGTTCCAGATGATGTCTCAAGAGCGTTACTTGCCCTAGTTTTCCATAACTGCAAAATATTTTCATGTCTTTGTTCTTTGTTCTACATTTTGTTTCCATTTTGTATGTACTTCTCAACCAGATACATCACTTAAGCTCTGTCCYGTGGGAATCCTTGCAGTTTTTCAGTCCAGTCAACATGAACTGGATTATAGAACTGGGATTCAGCCTTTAATATCGCAAAATGAAGCAAAAAGTACAAAAGAAGACCAGCACACTGACATGACTTTCTTTGCAGAATGAAGCCTCTAGCCCTCAGGAAATTGTTGTCTTCCATTTCAGAATCTGTCAGAGCTCTCATACCTTGTAGATAATTAACAACATGCTGTTATATACAGTGAGAAAAACTGACAGGAGTTGATGTTATCTGATATGATGCAAGCTTGTCCTAGAAATATTCCTAAAAGGCACAATATGAAGGCATCATACTTGAAAAGAAAAACAACCAGAAATACACTCTGTAGCAATATAACAGYTGATGATCTGCCTGCCCTAGCTGTTAAGCTGCTGTTTTGCTAACAAAGTATTTGCAAACCTCCCTCTGCAGTCAAGATTTTATTAAAAATAGAACAAGCTTAAGGAAAAAGAGAAATACCTATGCAGATGTTTCAAATAATAGTGAAAAGATTACTGAATTCTGACTCTTTTCATTAAGTCACTAGTTTTAATTTACTTTAGGGCAGCAGGGGAACAGATGAGCAGGAATAAAGTCACAAAACAAGCAAAACTACTAGTGTCTTATATTACCATCATGATTTTAGGAAGTACTTGCATCGGTCTTTGCAAATAGAGTTAAAGTGTAGATCTCAATTTCAAATATATGCAAGCCATTAACGTCAAGCAATAGGTTGTCTAGCACAAATGCTCAGTCCAGGTCTACAAAATATTTAGTTTATTCGAAATTAGTGCATCTAGATTTGTTAACCATCTTTATACACCTCTATCTAAGATCTGTGGCCTGGAATGATTAAGGAAAATAGGAAATATTAATGTAGCTGCAGACTTCCTCTATGTCCTTGGTCTTGTAACCAATCCTGTGTCCCACCCCACATCAGTAAAATAGTATTTTTTTCTAAAACCTATAGATGTACTGTGAGGATAAAATCTGACAGCAGGATTTCAAGGGCCTCAGTAAGTCTGGGCAGTTGATAGATGTTCTGGCTGAAAAAAATCAAGACATCCGCCTTCCCTTTTCTACTAGACTGAAATAAGAAACTGAAGAGCAATGAACTGACCCAGCCTGAGATAACCTAGTGCCTAGGGTGCTAAGTAAGGCAATGGGAAACACAAGCTGAAATTCCCCATGTCCATTAGGTAGATCAGGGGAGTGAATATTGGATTTTATGTCTTGGATCACCAGCTTTGCTATGCACAAATTCTGAGGATAAAAGCTTCCTTTCTGATTAGAAATTCTGTCTAAAATTTGAAAAATCTCCCTCAGTAGAACTACATGCATTCCCCCTCTAAATGCTGGTTTTGACTAATAATAGTTTTCAGACCAAAACTGGGGACTGAAGTATCCCAGGCAGCTGTAGCGCTTCGATCACATGGGATGGAGCGGGCTCCCCATAAGCGTGTCAAGTGCCGACATGAGCACTCCCACATGACTTCACAGGAGTTTTGGGACCCCTTTGCTTTTTCAYTTGTGTTTCACTCTTGCAAGTAGTACAAAAAAAAAACTGAAGTGCAGAAAATTAACCTAACAAAACAACGAGAGGAGTCTCGGGGTTAGAGTGACTGACATGTGCCTTCTCCTGATGCGAAGAGGGAGGGAGTCCTACTGCCAAGGCTCAGATGTGACCTGTGTGCGGCCCTCCACTTTCCCCTTATTAAAACATTGACGTTCACGGGTGCCAGGGCCTTGCACGGCTCCGAGCAGCCTTCAACACCCGCAGGCAGGCAGAAACGGAGGGCTTTCGTCACACAACGGGTCAGTGGGTATCCTGACAACACTCTTCCCTAGCCTTTCCAGTCTTCTGGTGAGGGTACTGCGTTCTGAATTATTTCTAAATATGAGTTACTAGCTAGAGCCACAGCTAACTTATTTTCATATGTTCAACTGGCTTTTTCCCTGAAAACAAAGACGATGATTGTCTGTTTCCACGAGACACTGAGCCATGAGTACCTTCTACCCCCTCTAGCGTCACACTGGAGTGAGAGTCCATCACCACTTAAGTTATACTAATAGGATCTTGAGAATGAAAGCGCTGCTTTTTGATCATACAGTGCTCCTCTCTGTGCATATCCAAGACAGGCTATCTAGGCTGTGATGAGCCTTCAGCTCTCTCGGGTACTACTGTGATGAGTACGCAGCATACATGTCTGGACTGATAAAATGARAAGTTAACAAACTGCTAAGGTAAGATCAGTCCTGAAATCACAGCACAGTAGCCATGGCAATGGGCAAATCAGCRTCTAATACACACTATAAGGAAAATGGTATTTTTTTTTCCTTTATCTTGTCATTCACTGACTTTTGTCTTAGACTAAGGTTGTTACTTCCCTTTGCCAGGAGGCCACKTTTTTCTTCTGTTTGTACGATGTTGAGGGTAGGGAAGTAATGGGTCTTCTTAGTTACGCAAGATTGCTACTGCAAGATTGATGACAATTGTATAGTCAGTCTTTCCAAGAAGAAAGATTATACTTGTTATCAGGTTACAGGAAAGAATAATGAAATAGTACCTGTTTTTCCCATACCATATAATGTCTAAAATTTCCCTCCTCATGGCCATTATTTTCTTATTTAACACGCATGTAATTTTACATATATAAAAACATTCCAAATTGTTTCAAAAGCAATGAGATCCTCCTTTAATTTCACTTCTGATCATACTACTAGATTGCTTCTCAATCATTTGAATATGCAACCAAGAAAATGACATGTCACTTTAAACTGGAAATACACAGGGTAAAATATATCTTCACCCTGAAGGGGCTGAGTCAAGCCTCCTAACAGAACATCCTTCAAGACTGACCAGAACTTTCTATGTTTTTGTATTTCTCCTTCCTCTTGCTAATATAACTGCACACCTAGCTGCTTGGGGAGCATAAGCTTTTTCAAATATCTGATCTCTTTCTGTATAACAGAGAAAGAGAACATGGAGAAAGCTAAATTATCATACTAGTCCTTCCTTTTCCATGCAACCAAGTTCAGGCTTGTCTGGCTCAGCATTAAAGCTTTCAGGAAAGCGGGGGTAGAGCGTAGGGTTAGGGTTCACATTCAGACATCTGTTGCTCTACACTCTTCCTTCCAGTAAGATGCTCTCATGAGCACCAAATTTACACAAAAATAAAAAAAAAAATCGTGAAATCCCTGCCAACCAATAATAATGAATGTCAGTATTTTGATACATGAAGCAGCTGGTATCTCTTACTAATATTTCAATAGCAATACGAATACTAGTTATAAATATTTCTGTACACTTTGGGGTTTTACAGTCGGAAGCTTGACTGAAGACAACTTGTTAAGTGCTAGCATGTTCTGACATATCTTGAACTCCTCTTGAAGCAGCAGGTAGACAAGATGCTATGGAGATACTACATGTGCCTGGGTTCGTATCACAAATAAGATCTCAGCAGWGACTATAGCTAAGATTCACTATTGCTTCCCATTTTTAGCCCCTGTTTTTGGTTGCTTGCATCTTTGCAAAGCTGTAAGTTTTCTGCCTATGWCTTTCTATTTGGAAGCTGAATGTGATTTTGAAAAATTCAGCCACAAATTGTTTCCAGAAAAGCAGCCATGAAACTGATCCCACATGCGAGTTAATGCATGGGAGAGGCTTAGACATTTTAATGCCCCAAGCAAGAGCTTGGGGAGGCCAGAATGCTCTCTTAAAATGCATCATTTTTTTGCTCAAATCCCTTTTTTGAAAATTCAGTTGGCATAGGATCAGCAGAGGCTTATTAAAATTTAGTTTCCAAATTACCTGACAGCTTCAATCACAACGTACACACTCTAGCATATGTGAGTAAAGCGGGAGCCAGCAGATAGATGAGAAATGAGACTAAGAGAAGAGGTGAAAGAAAGAAATTGAGGCTGAGTGGGAAAAAGTGTAATTTAGTGACGAGGTGTGGACTTGCCTGGGAAAAGGTACAGAGTCAGCAGACGTTACTCACTGGAGGCTGAACTCCAGGGAGGAAACCAGCCTGGGGTAAAAATCCCAAACCTGGAGCTGATCTAGGTGAGGAGCCCAGGATGGTTCACCTTCACCGTTGCCATCCCCCATGTCATCAGTTAAATACATAACAAAACATTCTCCGATCCCTGGTCGACACAGAAAAGTAATGGTCTTAGAGTATTTGCATAGATTTTTTTGTTTGCATTTTCATTTTTCTTTTACCAAGACAGTTATGTAGCTATTTCACTGTATCTTAAAAATAAACCTGAAAGAAGAAATCACTTCCACAGTTCTTTTTCTCACAGCAACCAGCATCTTTGATGGAGAAATGCTACTCCCTGTCCCCTGTTCCCCYTTCTCCAGGTTTGCAATCTGACCATGCAAAATAGCATGCCACTTGTTATATCTTGAAAACTAATGCAGAGGTGTGAGAAATACTGTCATAATTGTTTGGAGAAAACTGCTAGCATTTCCAGAAGGAGAGGGGAGCAGCAGGAGATTTTTTTAATGCAAGTTTAATTATAATAGCCAAGGAGCTCAGCATAGGCAGAGCATAAGTTGCAGCTCCCTGTTTATGATACACCTGCCAGGAAGAATTTTAGATTCCTTAAGATATGTGTCTAATAACTGGTGTCACTCCCTAAAGGCACACACCTTCTGCTCCATATCCTTTTCTACTTGAACTTGTTCACTTTTTATTGGACTATGAAAACACATAGCAACAAATCCTTTAAAATTAATAACTTATACAATGAAGTAAGATTAATGAAATGCTTTCTAAAACAGCTTAATCAGTGACAAGGCTAAATGCTGCAGTTCACAAGTTATGAACCTGGAAATTCACAAAATAAATCATTTCTGTTTACTCATGCTGGGTTTATGTAACTCACACAGTAACTGTAACCTTCAACAGATATGCAAAGATTCAATGAAAGTAGAACAAAAGAGCTAACAGATGGCACCGCCTGTAATTCTTTAAGTGTTCACTAATTTTTGGGGGGAGTGCATTAAATTATGTAGTTTTTCAGGGCTACTTGAGAATGCATCAAAAATACTCAACTCAGCATGTGATACAGTGCTTTTTCATGCCCATGTGTAGCATGTCTAAAATTTTCAGAGCCAGTTTTAGCACAGCTATAGTAGCCTGAACGGAGGCTCAAATATTTTTATATCTGAAAGTTCTTTTTTTTGCTCTTGCCTTTTCACTGACTATCAAGACTATTCCAGGAGCACCTYCGAGGCACGTTAACGTCTGGTGGGTGTGCGATAGTCCTCAGCTGTGGCTGTTATTGTTGTAGGAGTGCCGGGCAGCAGTTTGGGGCTGTATTAACGTCTGTGTGGCAGTCTTCAGATCTGGTGCTAAACTTAGGTGCCTCCTATCAGTGGTGCTATTCCCTTCAGTATCACTTGCAGGAKTAGGTATTACCTGCTCAAGACTACGCAAACAACGCTGTTGCTGTAACGCTGCCACTACACGCTTTAGAGCTCTGCTGCAAAATCCCACGGTGCTTTTGATTTTGACCCTCTTCTAAATCATGAGCACCACCTTTTACCAAGATACCAGTGGTGCAAGTCACAGCTTAGAAGATAACCAGAAGGGAGRTGAGGCAAAACTCTGCAAAACAAACGGTAATTTTATAGCACTTTCACTATAGTTGTGGGGAAAAAAAAAAAAAAGTTGGAGAGAGCTCTCACTTCTGTTCAAACATAGAGTGTTCTCTTCAAATTCAGAAATTTAATTCCAGCTGTGGATAAGAAGTATCTTTCTTCTGAGGTCATTGATGGAGCTGTACGGTCTCCCAAGCAGTAATAGAAATATTCTACATTTTAATTTTGTTGCTATTACTTAGATATTGCAGTAGCGTATATAGTAAAGCTATATCTAAGCAAGACATACCAGGGCCATTTATCTAAACATAAGTGTTTACTAAATAACTAAATCCATATTTAGACACCTAAATGAGACATCTGATTTCCAGGAGTACAGAGGTAAAATTGTTTCTGAGCCTTCATGTAAATCACAGCAACACTTTTATTTTGCTGCTTAGTTATTAAAAAACTTCAGATATGTTTGTTTGAAAATGTTGACCCCTGATTTTCCTCCTAAAGGTACAGTGAAGTGCAACAGGAAATGGAGATGCTCAGAGGATGGGAGAGAAAACTSTGTGTTTTCTTGTGATGCTGGTGCCGCTGCCACTGCCATTTACTGGGGGGTGATACTGCTGCTAAACCACAGATTTACACTGCTAGCTGATCCCTGGGGAAAGAGGCCACTAACAGCAGCAGGGTGTCCTCATGTAAAGTGTGGATAAGAAAGATACTTCTTATCCACAAGTTAACTCCAGGTGTTCGTGTGGGAGGGGAAGAGGAGCCGTAAGAAAAACTGCAACCATTTTGCACAAGTCAACAGTCCTATGGTTGCAAACCTGAAGAGCACTTTGCTCTTCTCCTAACCTGAGCAGTGTTTATGATATTAAATATGAATACTATATAGAAATAATAACTTGGCAATTTCTTAGCTTATTCACACAAAGAGCCATTTGGCAAAAGAAACATGCTTGTGTGGTAAATGTTGCAGAAATCTCTACATTGTTCTCAGATCTACTTTAGTAATCAAAATCTGAACTTCTGCTATTTAAATACAAATTATTTCTCAACAGAGCCAACACTAAGCTTTTGCTCCACTTCCTCCTTAGTGCGAGAAGACAAGAGCCTCGTTGTCCTCTCAGCCACCCCTTGGGAGCCTTGCACAGACAGGGAACTCGGACTAGTGCCCCATTTCTCCCCCTTTGTGATCCCTGGTTTGCAAGGTTTACGGGACAGAGAAGTGAAAATTCGGCGAGTTGCTGGAAGCAGAAGTGAGAGGTGAAGAAAGGGGTGACAAGGGTGGGGGGAGCGGAAACGGGAGGATGGTCCTTACTGCTGGAGTGGGAGGAGGGTGAAACACCTCCCTGGAGCCTGAAGAGATGGAGGAAGGACAGAAAAAGAGGTTGAAATCCTGCCCGTACCTCCTTCGTGTGGTGAACAACAGCGAATCTTAATGGGAGGTTTTAGTTACTACAGGAGCACGAGCTTAAGGATCAACAGCAAAAAACTGCCGCTCCGCACATGTAAAAAGTTAACCACAGCAGATGACATTGCTGCACCGTGTTCAAAGATGGAAAAGTCAGGAAAATGTCAGAGCCAGGCGAGGGAAAGGAGCCGCAGGAAACACCGAGAACTGCTCGGGTTTGTCTGCACTTGTGGTACTTTACTCATTTGGAAGGTGGTAATGAGAAGACATTTACTTAAAAGCTGATATTTAAAATAACAACCACCAGTTTTACAAGCATCAACTTACACCAGTTAATAACTGTGCCAGGAAAATGGAAGGTATTTTTAACAGCCAACTCCTCAATCTGAAAGCCTTGACATGTGAACAAGCTACTCCTAGAATAACAAGCTACCAGAAGGCAATGGCTAAATTCAAAATTGCATCAGTTTAGCTTTAGATCAGGTACATTTAATTAAATCAAGCAAAAATTCTATTTGTTCCAACTCATCCAAAATTTGTATAGATTTAATCTGTCTTTTTAAAAGAAAAATCTGTTTTTTCTACCTTAATTTAAATATGATTAGCAATAACAGCACCACATTTGTGCACCTGCGTAAAGCACATCATTGACTATGGTGAAGTATCAGAGTTTCCTGGCACCAGGAGACGAGTAGTGAGATCCCCTGTGATGGTTAATGGCAAGCACAAAATGGCAAAACAGCTTCCTGCACCCTTCCTCTTCCCAAAGCGCTGCACGCTGGGGCAGGTCTTGCTTCACAAGCACTCACACAGCCTTCTCAAATGTTGGTGACCAAAAGCAAGCACTGATAAATGAGAATATTTTTCATTATTAAGCAAGGTTCACATATGTATATTTGTTTGGGCCGGGAAGATGGCCACCAGAACCCTGAAAACTAAGTGATGCAGTCGAGGTAGGGAGAGCTGTGCATACCCGACGCCTCCTTTCACACGCTGACGGCTTTAAGCCAGTAGCCGTATTCAAAATACACAGACGTTTTGCACAGTTAAAAAGCAATAACAGAGAGATGTAGAAAATTGTCTGACTTTTTTCATTTTGTTGACTTTTTCACACATAGCATTTTCAGCAACTGTTTAAGTCTGCAAGAAAAACCAAACTCTGCTTATTAAAAATATGCGTATTTCTGAAGGGATACACATATCTGATATAACCTTCATTATGATGCTTCTAATTAACCAATCTGCTTCACAGCAAAGTATCTAGCTGTCACCAAAATCAACACTTTTCTGTTATTAATAGATTAAGGAAAGAATGTTAATTTCTTCAAGCTCCGTTTCTTTTGGTCTCATTACTTCACGAGCCAGATGGTAACAGGGCTAGACCTGTCAGCAGATACCRGGAGGAAGAATACATTCAAGAAGTGCCAACCTGAAACACGAATGGCATCTCAAAAACCGATTTCTGAGGTGGCTGTTTACAATTCCCAGGCAGGCRCATAGAGTTATTCTGCAGAGAGCAGAAGAAATCATGAATTGATCTAATTTTATTTGATTTTTCTCACCTCTCCCCCTACTGTTCCAGACACTGTCTCCAAAATAACTGAGGCATATGCCTCCAGCTGCGAGGGAGGCAGCTCTCCGTTCGTTTTCGGTGCCCAGCTAATTGCCTTTCTCCTTGTGCTGATATATTTTCCGTCTCTTCTGAACTGGCTGAGGTGATGCCAAYGTGGAAGAGACAGTGCCATCTACATCCAATTTTCTAGAGGCTTTCTTCTTGCAGTATAAATCTTGGGAAAGAGCAAAGCATTTTGTCACTCTGATCAGTCGAAATGTGTGGCTGAGGCTCCGGATCACATGACAGTAAAACTCTGAGGCAGAAGCTCAGCTCCCCACTCTGCTCAGATTTACGGCCCAGGACAAAAGGGCTCTCAAGCTGAAATTTAAGAGTTTTTTTTTTTCTCTTGGAAATAAATTCAAGAATTAGGGCTATTGGAAAAGAATTTCTATTAAAATGTGTGAAAAAAATGAAATTTTTTTTTACAAAACCTCTCTCAGAGTTGTGCTCTTCATTAAAAAAAATGAAATATTCAATTTGACCTAAAACTAGAATTTCAGAAGGATGTTTTCTCACTTTCCTCCTTTTTTTTTTCATCCTTCAAACTGTATAATTATGAAAGTTCGTAGGAACGCAGGTCTGCATCAGGTTATCCTTCCACACTGAAGCTGAACTGTAGACAGCAAGGCCATTCCTGAAACCTCTTCTTTACATTTTCCAGTTGTGGAAAATTCTGCTGTCTCTCTGAGTAGCCCATAACAGTAATTCGTTGTCCTTATAATTAGCAAGGTTTTCCTAATGTCAAATCTAAATCTTTTTTGCTTTAAGTTAATCTCATCTGATCCTTCCCCCATGCYAAGCAATTGATTATTATCCTCCTTAGCATCCTTTTTATATATTCTAAGACTATCAATGCCTCTCTTCCCTAGATGTTGTCTTCTGTGAACTGAACAAATGTTTTATATTCGACAAGCTTATGTCTTCTAAGTTCCTTTTCATTATGGTTCTTCTATMCTGGATTTTTCCTCAATCCCTTTCCTAGGCTCTTCCCAGCTTCCCAGTACATCCCTGCTATATTTTTTCAATTCATTCACAGATGTAAGACTAAAACTAATTTTAAGTAAACTAGAATAATTTTTTTCCTAAAGAATGAGAAAAATGTGAACATTTTCCACAAAAAGTCATTTTCCATTCTTTTTTGGGAAAAGCCCTTGAACTGAARTATTTTACTGTCTCAGAGTAAAACTAAGATCTCTGTAATTTTCTAAGCATAAATGTGGAAATTGTAATGTTTTTGAAACGTTTCAGTAAAAAGGCTCTGAATGAGAATTCCCCTTTTGCAGGGAAACCTATGAAAAAAATCATCTATTCCAGTCCTCCTTTTTTGCCCTTTGATTAGTTGCAGCAGGGGGGAGGAGGGGGGCAAGATATTCTTTCCTCGATTACATCGCGGAGAAGCCGGAGGAGCGCGTGCCGGCTGTTCCCAGAGCGCCGCGGGAGCGGGTCGAGCGCAGGTGGGACCCTCCTGGCCCGTCTCACCGCAGCGCTCGGCCCCGGCAGGAGCAGCCGCCGCGGCCGGGAGCTGCTGCGAGCCGGGGAGCTGACACAGGTAAAATTAATGGCAGACACAGATAAAAAACGAACTTCTAGATCTAATTATAGAGCCTGATTATAGAGTTTAAATATAAAAGGCTTTCACACAAACTCATGTATATGATAGGCTTATGTAATTAGATATTGTAGAAGTCATAGATTAATAGTAATGAAGGCCATTTTAGAAAGGCCAGCTAAAATTACCAAAAAAAGAATTGAGAGAGGAAGAATAGAGACACTGATGAAGAATCAATCAAAAAAAAAAAAAAAAAAAAAAAAGAAAGAAAGAAAAGGGAAAAAAAGAAAAAATGTCCTGTCCTTCATCTGGCTAAGACTGAGGGAGGGAAAAAAGTACTAATATCAAAATGGTGATCTGCATAGATAAAGATAATACATCCTATAATTTTTAGGAAACAAAATGAGCTTCAACTGGTACCACATATAGTGAAAAATATCCATTTATGCCACTGTGGACAAAAAGAAGATGGTCCTGCAAATTTGTTTTATATTTATAACACCTTTATCAACRGTGTATTTTCTCATTAAGACCAAGACATTTGTTAAAGCTAAACTTACTGGAATTACTTACCTACATGGCAGAGACTCTGAAGCTAGGGTGGGGTGGATGAGCAAATGCAAGAAATGCCAGGCTTAGGGGATCCAGACCTCTCAGTCTTTGCCATAGGAATGTGGGATTTGAAGATTCCCAAAGGTTCATCCAGTCTGTTCATCATCTCAAAGACAAAATCAGTAATAGCCATGTCATTCCCGAGAAAGGTTAGTTTAACTTGTCCTTAGAGACCTCCAAAAGCAGAGATTTTGGAGCTTTCCTCGGCAATCTATTCCATTCCAACTTTAAGCATTAGATTTTTTTTTTAACATTTTTGATTAATCTTTTTGCTGCAGYTTAACTCCATTATTTCTTTTCCTAAGAACTGCTTAGATCTCTCCCTCTTTGCTGCAGGTCATGTGAAGGACATTTATTTATTCCTTCATTGTTTGGGTTAGACAATCCCTGTTCGTTTGCTCTTTCCTCATATATCACATTTTCTAGACTTTGATCRTTCTGGAGGATCTTCTCTGGATTATCTGTAGTTGATCCACATCTTTCTTTCAATATGCTGTCCAAAACCTTACACGACACACCACGTAAGGTCTCATCCAGGCTCAGAATAGTAGAAGGCTTGTTTGGCTACTCTAAGCAGGATGTTGATCTAGAGACCTCCTTACAACCTGACTTATTCTACAGTTCTGTGACTCTGTTTCCTCCAGTTATGTTCCTATTTTTAAACCCTTGTATGCTGTTTACGTATCACACAATAAAATGACATTTCTTATGCACTCTCAGCTTGTGATCCATGTCTAAAGTTAGCTCTGACTTTTTTTTTCTCATGGCTGTATTTCTTTGAAGCGTTGTGCTTGGTAGTAAGGCTAGTTCAGTCAGAGCTTTAACCTCAGGAGATTTGGGCTATATGTCTAACTTYGAAGTAGAGTGAATTGTTCCCCTGAAGCAAGTCACTCACTCGTCCTCCAAATGCCTCATTTCCTTAAAAATTGATATTGTGGTTTACCTTTGTTCTCACTGGATGAATTAAGAAAAAATTCACTAACAAATGTAGAATGTCCCCTACAAAATTGTCCCCCTTTGCTCAAGCTATTTCTTCACGTGTGAGGGGAGCAAAGGAATTTAGCAACAGATAGTGACAAAGGTGACTCAGGCTGCTGGATTAACCTTGTTTTCTCTCTCCAGGGGGATTTTGCAGCCAATTAATGTTATCCCCAAAACAAACACCATTTAGATGGATATTTGATGGCCAGCATTCCAATTCAGCCTTATGAGTAAAGAGTAAAGTCTGTACTCAAGATTTTCCATTTCAAAAGGAAATATTTTAACTAAGAGAACTATTTAAGAAAGTTGACAGAACAGAAGACCATAAGGAATGTAAAATGGATTTCATACTTCTCTGTATCTCTGAGACAAAAAAATGTCTGGAATATGTATGCCAACCTAGAAGAAAAAAAAAATGAAGAAAAAGGCTGCAGATCTAATTCAGATGGGTAATCACATCAAAAGTCAATACCAGGATTCAGCAAAATGACGATTAGAAGAGGGAGAAAGAAGTAATCAGTAAAGAAAACTAAGGTATTGGAAAGTATTGGGATAGAATAAGAATCACAAAAAGTGAAACAGATTTAGATCTGTCAAAGAAAATGGAGAAAAATAGCGGATTCATATAATTAAAAAAGAAAAGTAGCTGACTGCCATACATTGAGACTGGGATAGTGATTAAAGACAGTCTAGGCATGGTCTAAACATAGATGAATACAAGTACTCAGTTTTCAATAAAGACATGCTAAAAACCTTTCCAACGTTTTGAAAAAATTAATAGCAATAAAGACTTTTGACAAGCTCATAAAATGAGGGGTTATACCATAGGACTGGAGAACAGGAAATATAGTATCTATTTTTAGGAAAGGGAGTGGAGAAGAAAAGTGATTCTGGCAACCACACGCCAGTTAATAATCATCTCGAAAGGCTGAAAGTCTCAAAGTGTGTTATCAAAGACWCAGAAGTCTTTGAAAGAGATGAGGCTTTATCAGACTGGGGTAGAGAGATTAGAGGATCCTATCTCCTCCCTCCCAGCAGCACTGACTGGTGATACCAGTTGGTGCATGTTCTATGGTGGAGTAGCGCTTTCTTTGCTGTACAGATGCATCATCCAGAGTATTGCTGTTCCCCATCCTGTAGAAGGAAAAAAAAGATAAAATTCAGCATGAGATTCCCAGTTTTTCCTGATATCCTAAAAGTAGATATCATCAGAATAAGCTATTATCTTCCCTTGAGAACTTATTTTTCCAGGCAAATGATGTGCAGTTATCTATCCAATCTTCTGTAAAGCCCTTTGTACAGGAGCTCAGAAGCATTATATGGACTTGTGCTGATTAGAGCAGGAATTTAAGGAAGGTATGAAAGGAATCAAATAGAAGATGGCAAAAGTTGATCTTGATGGAAGAAGTAGAATATTGGAGGGATCTTTAGTATCAGTTGCAGCATGGATCTGCCTTGATATTTTGTTAATGACCCTGACATGAGAAGCAGGAGTTTGCTGATGACATTTTCTGATCACATGAAACTAAAAAGAACTGTTGGTGCAGGGAGAACCAGGATGACTATGAGGACTGCAGTTAAAGAAATGGCATGAAATTTACTAATATAAATGGCAAAGTCATACACTTTTAAGCTAAAACTAAAAACTTTTGCCAGACRTTAAGTTTTGGAAACTGGTGAAAGTGTAGTCATTTTGGAAACTGCTGAGGAAGAGATAAGTGTGGGTATTCCAGCTGATTACAAACTCCATAGAGGTGTCTACTGTGAGGAAAATTTGCAGAAAGGAAAAGGAATGAATTACTTATGGTATATTCAGGAGAAACCAAGACTCATCAGCATCGAGGCACAGGTAAGGCCTTGTCTGTGGTGCTCTGGCTGGTCCTGGTAACTTCTGGACCGATGGCTGCACACTGAACAGGTATAAAGAAAGGCTCCTGGGGAGRTAGTCAGGGAATAAAAGCCTGAGACTTAAAGTAGCCTTGCATAGTCTAGTTATACAAAGGCTGAGGTGAAACAGGACTGCTATCTATGAGCACTGGGGCCATAATGCAAAGAACAGGAAAGGAAAGAGCTATGTAAGTTAACAGGCATTACCAGTCTATGAGCAATATTGAGCTGACAATRAAGTTAGGCTGGATCGCTTGCCATCAGAACACTGATCTTCTTGAACCCCTTTCCTAGAGAAAGATCAAAAACAAAAAAAACTCTGAGGCATTCCAAGGTGGAACAAGGTAATTTTATGAAAAGGATTGTATGTTATGACTGCCTGAGACAGCAGCAAGAGGGACTTTTTAAGGCGGACACTTTCAGTCCTTTTGTCCTATTTCTGTTTGGATTAACATTCACTTTGTGGATTAATCAAACATTTTCATTTCCAATGGCAAATAAGATGAGAGCAATAATGCCTAAATAATTATGAGAGTAAATAGCGTAAGGCCTTTCCACACAAAATTGGGAAGAAAAATTCATCTGGTCACCACGGTTTTCCTTCAGGTTGCTGAATAGCTGTGGAAGTTGCACATTTAATACCTAGTGTATTTATTTTAAATACAGCCCATCTGTGACTTGCAGATTAACAATTAATTTTAACAGTCTGACATCTCTGAGGTGCAGGGCTAAGTCTCCATAGCTGTGCAAGCATGCTTCTTTTTGTGCCCTGCAGACCTGATCCTCAGGCGCCCAGACTGGAGGAGCTACTGGAGGTCAGTGYGACTCCCTCTTTCCTTGTTCCTGTGAGTGTCCTACTAAATGTACACCTGGGTATGGGTGGAATATGCACACAGAAGCCAGAGAACACACCTGAATCTCCCAGTTTAGATTTATGTGAAGATGGAAAGGAAGGATGGTCGGAAGAGATTTTACACAAACCCTCTATCACACACCTTCTCTTTAATCTTGGCCAAGCTCCCTCAGCTGACTCTCTGTAAAATGGTTGCGGAAATTGTTCCAGTTTATAACATAAAGGCAGGAGAAAGAGCACGTTAATGATCACAGGAAGAGGGATATGTTTCTRTGTCAGAGGGTAAGAACCACATATAGCTAAGTTTCATGTACACAAATGTCACAGTAGTAGGCAGACACATTTGTTTGTCCATAACCATACATTAATTAAATCTCTATTGAAATATGACTAAAATGCTATGAAGGATAAAATCATAGCTCCAGAAAAGGTAGCGGGAGTTTGGCTATTCAGGAATGGGCTAGAGGATTTAATTCTACATTTACAGGAGAAAATATTTCACAGAACCCAGACTCATGTTGTAGAGTGTATGTTATATGTGTCACTCCACTAAAGGGTAAACTACTCTGGCTTTGCCCAGGCTAATTACAGTTCTACATTACCCCCAGCTATATAGGAACTTCTCARAAAAACAGTATCCCTCCAATTTTTCATTGAAAAGGCAAAAGCAGTGCAAGCCTTTGGAAATTCAGTGTAAGTCCTTGGAAGTTACTTGTCCTCGCCTCTTGGTTTAAGAGCAGCATTGCAAGTGCACCTGCAGCGACCTGAGACCTGGTGGACTGGGAGGTTTAGAAAGCTGCAGGGCATCACAGAAAATAGGTTTAGGCAGCTCTCTCGAGAACCTGGGTGTTGGAGAGTGAGGGCTGATTACTTTATTCTAGCAAGGCCTCCCTAAATAAACAGTCTTTTTCTTTCCATCTCTTGGTCCTAAATGAGTGCCTTGGGCATCCTGCAGAATGCTAACTTCTGACTGACAAACATTACGGCTCCAGATGTGCTGCCCCTACAGCCACCTGCCGCAGCACAGAGTCCTTCAGCAAATTCAGGTCTGCTCTTCCGTTGTTTTCCTTTCCTGCAAAGACTGACTGTGAATCTTAATAACTTGCTTAAGACAGAGGAGGATTCTCAGTCCTTCTCCCCCAGTTAATTCCAACATG
This sequence comes from Rhea americana, assembly GCF_003343005.1. Lineage (NCBI taxonomy): Eukaryota > Metazoa > Chordata > Aves > Rheiformes > Rheidae > Rhea > Rhea americana. Next base: position 20,424 of record NW_028186446.1, read on the forward strand.
CATGTTAAAATGGAATGAGCTCAACTACAAATCAGCTATTTTTTCAACCTAAAGCAAACCAAAAGGTTTTGAATACACTGCCTGCAGGTTTACATGAGAAGATCTCTTCTGCACTTATTTCTCAAAATATAAAATTCATCCAGTCCTTAATGCATCCTCTGATTTTGTGATCCACATGATTCTGAGCGAAACAAAAAAGYACTATGGAAGTTAATTCCTTATTTCTCTTCTGGCCTCCCTTCTGCTCAATCCATGACAAAGCAGCAGAAAACATAACACAGGAATTATTTTCCATTTGTTTTATTATCATGCCTCAAGCACACTACACACTTTGCTAAGATGTTATCTCTGATATGAATGAATTAGGATAAGGGAGAGAAGGATATAAAACGCCACCAAAACGAACAAGCTAGGAAGAGCATGTTACTTACTAGTAACTAACAWGTTTGACAAAGATTTGTCTTTATGGTAGCTGCATATGGGAGCATCAGGTCAAGTCCTGTATCCTTCAATCTGCCTCTGCAATGCAAACACCACCATCTCCACACAATGCTGGTAGGAGCCTATCAAACCACACAGAATTATTCCGAGATTTAAAGTCTCCTTCTGCTGTTTCAGCAGGCACCTATTTCAGCYGGGGTCATAGAGCCAAAAATGTAGAAATAAGAATTGTTCATATGTGGAAGATCAAAGTAGTATTCCAGTAGTAGAGCACATACTAAATAGTGTTAAGGCTTGACCTTTTCAAATACTTGTGTATAGGCTATTAGTAGTAGTGACTGGTTGTGCTTCTACAAGAACTTCCTCATGGATCATACAGACTTATTATTTAATGAATTTATCCTTGAGCTTCACACAGAATCACTGCTGTAAATGCTGTCATTGACATAAACGCTGGTAGCATGATTAATAGTCATGAGTCAGGACAGCCAAGTATTTTAAGTAAAGAAAAAATATATCCAGATATGTGTGTGAGTGTATGCGTGGATGTAAAGCAGAGATAGCTATTGAAGGAGCAATGGGAATGTAGAGCTTTCCAGTAAAGTTGTAACTTTCAGGCTAAGAGACAGGGTCTGTAGTCAGAGAACTCTTCTGTGACCAGAACATCCTGTCTCTCTTCTTCGCTGTACAGGAGCACAGCTTTAGCAAAAGGACAGRGGAGTGCCCTGCCAAACTAGAGTATGGTCAGAAGAGTAGTTTCCCAAAAAACAGAAAAACTGGATTTGAACCCTCCCCCCCTCCCCACACACACACACATTGACTAGGATTTAATCTTCTGTTTCCAACAGTAGTATCTGAACACTGGGCTGCTRTGGAAGACGAAGGTACCTCCTCCTCTCATTTTGACTTGTGGGCATGTTCCTTTTGGACCAAAACTCTTCTACTTTTGTGTCCAGTTTCAGGTTAGCAAGCCCAGCTTTTTCCATCCAAGGTATGAACAGTGTTTCCCTTCTGCAAATTTAGGAAGTCAACTTGGGCTGCCCTTGGATTTAGAAACCACACTGAGGGCTTAAAGAAAACTAATTGCTGATCTCCCTGTGGCAATGCTGAGGCGCAAAGGACAAATATCACCTCTTGAAGAGGTGACAGTGTAAGAGAGGAGTCATGATTTTCTTTTGGAACATAACATAGGTAAGGATAATCAGGAAAGCCTGCGCTCTGTTCTGATATCCATGTATTTATAAGCTGGTCTAAAAGAGGACACAGAGAAGATCCATGCAGCAATTTGAAAGCTGCAAAAAATACTTGCAGAACCTCTTTGTATTCAGTAACCAGCAAGAGAAATAAGGTAACTTGTCTATACTGATGATATATAAATACATCATCACAAACAGAGGATGCTGCACACTAAAAGGTTGTCGAATAGCTAACAGAGAAATAGCTTACCTATATGTTTTGTCAATTTATGAAACTAGATTTTATGTACTAAACTACTAGATATAGCATAATTTGTTCAGGACACCAGCATTAGCATTGCCATAGAATTATCATTCTAGTTTCAGCTCTGCCGCCCTTTCTTGGCCAGCACTAGCCATTTTTTTTATCTGTTGGTCATCTCTGCAGGTTTGCGTCTGAGTAATTGCCAGTTTTTCCATCCACATGTTTTTCAGGAAAGACCTTTATTTGCTGGAGTCAGCTATCAGTGCCTGATATTCTTTACCTTGCCCTCAGAGAAGTTTGATGATAGTATTAGTTAGTCTATATATAATGCTTTCAGAGCTTTGCCTGACAAGTGCCATACAAACATAAAGAACATTTTTCACACTGCAAACRGTGACCACTTGGCCTTAGACCAGTGTACTGCTAGTCCTGAATAAATCTCATGAAGCTTTCTGTCTTTTCTCCTGACATCAGCATGCTCTTGTTCATATCCACAATTTCTGCCAAAATGCTTTCAGGAAATATAAGTGTTTGTATCTTGTGACCCCCTTTAGTTTAGCACAAACTGAATCATGCTGTATAGTGCAGCTGAGTAATAAAATATAATCTGATTGGCAGGGGGTATTAGAGTGGGCCACATCATTACAGATCCTCTTTTAACCCAGTTTAACAAGTTGCTCCTGAGAAGTTATTTATTCTAGCTGTCAACATCTTGTTGTTGAAATGACAGCGATCAAATCTCTGTTAGATCCTAATCTTATTCTTCTTACTCCTGCSTCAAGTATCTGAGAGCCTCATATAAGCAATATCACTTTTTGTCAGCAGGATGATTTGCTGGACATAGATCATTCACTGAAAGACACAGCAACGTATTTTTTTTAATATCTACAACAATTATTAGCATGAGATAAGTATGGAATAAATAGTAGGCAATAGTGAATCATGGATCATTGAAAGTCTGAACTGTTGCACTCTTGAGCATGTTGATCCATACACAAAACAAGAACGTATTTTGCAACTACGAAAACTCAGCAATGTGTTCCCAGGTGAATAGATGTCACAGCAGCAAATTATTAGTCAGAGACTGATGTTCTTGTTGTGTCCTGGAGAGACCTCACCAGCCAGCAGAGCGCCAGACGCATCTCTGTTACGAAGTTACGAGAGTTTTTTTATTACGCCTCTTGATGCTGGGAACCGGGGTGGGAAAAGCTGTGAATTATCTGTCAGGCAGATTCCAGCATAATTTGAACAGTCCTCTGGCTGAAGAAACTCTCATCCTTAAAGGATGCCTTGTCTCCTGATTTTGTCTTCTCCAGACCTCCAGTGYTAAACACCTGTGCAACTTTTACTATGCCATGCTGTTTGCATTCTAGTGGAGAAGGAGACTGTCTGAATGTATTTGCAGACTAGTTTACAAGGGTGCTATGAAGATTAATTAAGGCTCAAAAGATGTTTGGAATGTCACTTGAAAAACAATAAAGAAGTTTAGAACATTATTTGGAGCACATGAATCATTTTTTAGTAGTGAGAAGCTTAATATTTTAGGCTTAAGAAACATTTGAATTAAAAATGCACTGTTCACAGGGTTCAAAATTATTCATTTAATATGTTATCTGTCTCTTGAGCCATTTGTGAATGCAAGCAATCCCTCTCACATGCAAGGGAATGAGAATGCACGTTCAATTTTAAATGTAGGTTCTTGAAGATAACAGGTCTGATTCTCATCTCAGATCAGTGAGGCATTTACTCTAGCAACAATAATTTTAAGCTCAATACACAGCATGTTTGCGTCAGAACAGAGTCACCTCGTATATTCCAACATATTCACGAAAGTGTGAAAATACTGCCTCTTGTGGGAGAAAGACAGCATAATCAGCTACATCTAATTGACTGTTTCAGGTAATAGGATGGTCCCAGAGTCCATAAATGACATAAGTCCAGAGGATAATGGCATTTGCCCATGGGCAAGATCATGCTGATAGATTTTGCCACTATAGAGTCATATTGAATGCCCAGTCCTGATYTTGTCAAACCCTGCAGATTAGAACCAAAATCCATGTTGAAAATGTGTTTCCTATTAAAAAAAAGGTATCTTTTATTCTCCATCAATTGATACACTTCTTGCTAAGCAATGACAGGGGTGTGCCTCCAGGACAACATCTCATGCACTCACTGTTGCAACATCTCAAACATTTTCACCTCTTTACATACATGCTTCTCTTTTCATGCATCTTCCTAGCTAGTTCAGCTAGCTCTGTAAATTCTGCATCTCCCACAGCTGCTCATTGCGATTTTTGCTTTAATGAAAGATGATGTTGTAAATAAAAGAGAAAAAAATAACATTTTTCTCTCACTTCTCATAGAAAACTGACACCTTACACAAATGAGTATCATTTTAAAGATTTCTCTTAACAAAAAATGAGTGTGGTAAACATCTCTCTTCTGGAAATCCTAATTTGTCAGAGTATCTCTTCATCACAGTTGTATTTCTTAAATGTTGAGGAGATCTTGAACACTTCCTTCTTCATTTCTTGTTGTATTGATTCATTGCTTTTATTTTGGGATCTCATAATTTAGAGACTGGCATTTTTGTGTGCAAAAGTAAAGTGTGTTACTTTCCGATTCTCTTTGCATTGGTTGGTTTCCAAAGTAATATTAATAAAATCCATAGTTCATGTATTTATATAAACTATATCATCCCTCTTATATGTTTCTCATTAAAGTGAAGGGTCTCAGTTTTACATTAATTTTTCCCTCTCGTAATTAATCTATTTTGTTCCATATTTTGTTACGAAAATCAACAACCTTGGAATTCTTACTCCTATAAAACATTGATTTTGACATTTCTCCTTCTGAAGAAACTTTAGTTACATAAAACTGCAACTTTCATTGCCGTTAAAAAGCTAATACTTGTGCATTGTGTTTTTTGCCCACATAATGAGAAGAAAATCCTTTTTTGCCATAGGAATGTTTTTGAAAAATATATTGATTTATCTAGTTGTTGGAACTATGGGTGTAAGTTATGTGGCGCTTTTTATGGTGTGTAGCTATTTCTGGCATTACTGCAGAAATTTCTGTATTTCAGAGCAATACTTTTCTGTCTAAATGAGCAAAGAAGACATTAAGATGGAAAGCTCCTTGTGAAATGTCATTGAATTAAAGAAAAATTTTCTCTGAAGGCAACTGGACTAATGAAGACTATTTCCTACAGAACTGTGTCTTACATTTGGATTCTCTGGTATCCACTAACGTTCAAATCTAAATATACTACCTTGCAGAAGACTGCCCTAAAAGCAAGCTGTAAAGCGGGCATGATGGGAAATCCCTTGCTGCTCCTGCTGAGATGAGTCACTATGCTCCAGAAAATACATGCCAGAAGGACAAAAAAAGAATGACATTCCCTTGGGAAAGCAAATTATAGGCTGTGACCCTTGTTCCAAGTATGGCTAAGACTTGGGAAGAGGAGCCAAGAAGTTTCTTCTGAGCAGTCTTTTTATTACTGAGCAATATGGCAAGAGCCACATTAAACTGTAACTGAGTTATAAAATGAAAATCAAGTTTGTCCTACAGTGATAACCATGGTGTAGCTGGGTACAGGGCTGAGCCTATGTGCGCACTCAGTGCGCTTCAGATATTAATTTCCTGGATGGTCCAAGAGCTCCCCAACCAGTTATCTGCATGGAAGAGATAATGGGCTGCTTTGAGGCAGTGGTCTGACTTGAAACTGGGGGCTAAGCTCCTCCACAGCAAAGAGTTTGACTGATTCTTCCAGGAACTCTCCAGATGGGAATTTCAGACAGTTCTGGAGATTCCCCCAGGCAGCTCCTGCTGTGCCTCATCCAATTTGTATGCTCAAATGTGCAGATCAGCATCTTGGGTGGAGGGTCCTAGAGATACCAGGCAGCTCCTGTAGCAGAAGTGATCAAATTGTGGATAGATAAGACATTGATAAATAGTCCATAGAAGCTGTTCCTGCAGTTTCCTGCAGTTTCCTGCAGAAATTGTCACGTAACCTAATCTTTTGTATTTAGTTAAGATATTTAASAGATATTTTGTATGTAGTTAAGATAATTGTCTGCTGAAGTGGTCACATAGGACCACAGACCACCGAGGTTAGAAGATATGATTAGCAGAACAGGGGTTCTAGGAGTCTCTCCCAACCCACCTGAAGATGTTGCTGCAAGGACTCTTGCAACCGAGACTCTCATCACTACCAAATAGCAATTGACAGTTGTGTTTGGGAGATTTGATTCCCATGCAAATGCTGTCCTATACTAAGATCTCAATAAACTATCTTTTCATTTTTTAACAAACATTCTGCCAAGAACACCTGTGCAAGAGCTAGAGAGTTAGAATCTCCTACTGACCTTGTGAATCTCCATCTCCTTTCTGTACCATCATACAGCTATACTACAGTGGAAAATATTCTACTTCACCTAGGTTATATGTTAGTGATTCAAATATTTTCCTGGGAGGCAGGAACTAGAGTTTTGAACCCCTCCAGGCTGAGGAGGCCTTGGTGTTCAGCTCTTCCACCATCTGGGTTAATGCTCTAGTGAACAGGTTCTTCTATGAAAGATGAGTACTTTCTTCTTCTCTAGGCATGTTTTCAAACAAAAGTAATCCTTAGTAAGCTGTATTTTTACAAAATTTATTTCAACTCCCAAATAGAGCTAACTGGGAAATGGTGCCAAGCGTTTAGGCAGAGCAGACCCCCTTTTGGGTTTGGGTGCATAAATTCTAAGTAGCACTTCAGAGGTGGGATACTTCTTATTCAATGATGGGAGGATTTGAAGAGCCAGACTTTTTCAATGGTACCCAGTGACAGGAGAGGCAACAGGCACAAACTGAAACACAAGAAATTCCATTTGAACATGAAAAATACTTCTTTACTGTGAGAGTTGTTGAACATTGTAACAGGTTGCCCCCAGAGAGGTCATGGAGTCTCCTTCCCCGGAGATCTTCAAAACTCTGCTGGACGTGGTCCTGGACAACCCACTCTAGGTGACCCTGCTTGAGCAGGGTGGATTGGACCAGGTAATCTCCAGTGGTGCCGTCCAACCTCAAAGTGTTCTGTGGTTCTATTAAAATGAACCTGAACTATGGCATCTGCATTCAGTCTAGTATGCTTTCTTACAACCTATTTTGTCTTTCTGTAACTCTTTCCTGATTTAAGGAACATGTCACATTGTTATTATCATATTTCAAGAAATTGCTCTCCTTTCAAGGATATTTATGACTTTTTAAAACAGACTTTCCCATACTAATTAGCATAAAGCACATACCTGAAAAAAATGTCTTATATTTCAGGAAAACATGCCTCAAATCAGACAAAAAAAGGAGTAAAACAAGTTTGGACTTCTTTTTTTTCAAATTTGAATATATTTCGGTATTAGAGTCTTGTATCTGAATAATTACACTGTACAAATCAATCTTATATCACCTTTATATTGGGCTTTGTCTTGAAATTCCTGCTCAAATGAAAGAAATTTTGTCTATATAAAGACTGAGAAATAATTTAAAACTCAGCTCATGGATCAGAGCCAGAATTTTGTTAAATGTGAAGGTATATTGCTGTATAGTGTAAATTTACAGAAAATACAGATATTTACTGCATGTTTGATGTGTGGAGTTCACACTCTGACCTCAATCTTGCCTACTTGCATATCGTGAACATACTGAAAAGTAGGAAGTTTACTTTTAGTCTCCAACTCTTTCTGATTATGGCATAAGATTTATTTTCAATAATAAAACAAGAAGTTCCATAGCAGACAATTGTTTTTTGTTTCACTATGTTTTTATGTATAAAGATAAACCCATGAATTAATTTAGTTAAAAACCAAAATAAATTTACATTTGCCATGTCCAGAAATTCTCAAAACAGCATTTTCTTAATATTTTGCTAAACAAGAGACAAATAAACAGTATTTCTAGTACAAGGAAAATATGGCTTAGAGTTTCTTTCTTTGAACCAACTCGAAGCTTCTGGCTAAAATACCAGTGAAGTAAATAATGTATCAATAATGTTAGTAATGCTTAGTTAAGGTACTTACACAAAACAAACAACAGGTTTACTTAACAGGCATAACTATTGCCCCATTAGTTTTGATCAATTGCTTTGTGGGCATGTTCATTAGACAGCCTAATGTGAACCACAATTAGATTTTATCCTTTTAAAAGACAAAGCAGAATCCCAAGCCATTAATTAAAGGATCTGACTAAAGTTGGTTACAAGATGGATATTGCATCCCCTTTACTAATGACTGAACTCAGCAAAACAGAGAACTTTAGTTTTAAGTAGCAAATACTGTAGCAGTGACTGAATGCAGAACTTATGTTCTGCCCCTGTGCAGTTGAAAAAGAAAATTGTTTCATAYGTAGATTTCTGAAGACATGAAATCCTATGAATTTAGATTTGCACAGGGCAAACTGCAAGTATAATCAAAATGTTTGAAATAGAGGAGGCCAACTAATGTCTCACCATTTACCTGCAGCATTATTTTCCTCTGACATTGAAAATCATTTAAAACTTAGTTTTCTGACAGTCTGTATCTAATGCTCCAGTATCCCAATGSCAAAAACCAATTTATTGTACCTGAGAAATCAAAAAGCCAACTACTTTCTTGCTACAACTGAAAACTACAGGTTGGCTAGTATATTCGTGCGTGTGCCCAGGCAAAAGCTCTGTCCTGCGAATGTGAGAAAACTGTCTCCAGGTAAATAAATCCAATTTATTAATTGCCTCATGGTTCATTACCTCCAGAGATGCTCCTYGGTTGCACTCCAGGATGTTCCCCAGCCCTTGCTTTGTGTTAGTCTGCTTCCCTGAGGCTATCCCAAATGTGGGATGCACAGTTCCCTCCTTTCAATACGCCTCATTTCTTTATCCCCCTCCTCCCAACACCACAAGGAATCTTAAGAGTTGCTTCTTTTAAGAGCTGTTGACCAGACACTAAACTGTGCTGAACATTGAACAAGGCCACGCAACACCAAGTGCCCTAGGTTTAACAGAGAGCTACAGATTTCCTGCATGACCTTGGAAAAAGATCAAAGGGAACTTAGGTAGTTGGTTTTAACAGCAGGTAAAATACAGCATCCTTAAAATCCGGGTGTCAGGCTCGCACGGATGAAAGAATAGTATTTCTCGAACTCCTGGGGCCCTGTGAGGCTCTCAGCAATTGGGGTAACTGGGGCAAGGCTCCGAACATGAGCTGGGAGGTTAATGTTAAGTTCAGATGTAGTAATCAAAATTTTGAAAAGAATTATCAAAGGGATAAAGGAAAATTCTTTAATTTTAGAAAAATTATTAGGTTCAGGATTTTTTAAAGGCAGGACTTTCTGAGGCTTACATTTGCTATTTGTTTGGGGCTCTCCCTTTCCATCCGTTTGAAACAATAAGACTATTACCTAGAAACTTTAAAAGAAAAAGAAAAGACAACTCATCGCTAGTGGGGAAAAAATATTGCAGTCCTTGGCAATAAGGGCCTGAAGCTCTACCGGTCTTCCTAGCATGTAACCCAACGCTAACTCAGCTATAAACGAGCCAAAGCACACAGAGAGACCTTTTTTTAATTAGCTCAGTGTCCATTATTAATAGGAAACCCACAGAAAATAAAACAATACAAATCGTAGATAAACACTGAAGCCTATTTTTAGTCTGTGGACATGTGAGAAGGTACAGAGCCCRGGAACAGGCACAGGAGGCTATCTCCCATCTCTCTGAGGTTTGCCGGCAGCGGTATTTGCCAGGGCATTGACTGCCGGAAAGGGTCTCTGGCACTGCTGCGTCGTGTCTTTGCATTAGGCTGAGGGATGGCKGAGAAAATTCTTGCCATTAATTTGAGCAAGATTTGTCCTATCAACATGTCCTGTAGGAAGAGAGTAAAAACAAACAGCCAAGTTTGTTTTTTACCCAAATGACCAAACAGAGCAAAAAAGTCAGAGGAAATGTTGGGACCACCAAGGAGTAAAGTATCAAAACTAAATACAACATTTAAGCATCATAGCAAGGACAGATCTTGCTACAGAGGCTCTTGCCTCTCTTATTATCACATRAAGTCAGTGTTTAATACATAACAATATTTTGGTTTTGTAAATATTTTCATACAGATGCTCGTAGTCCTTTTAAAAATCCCAAATATTAAAGCTCTGGATCAGATCTTTTAGACAGTGAGTAAAAACTTGAGCTGAAAGCACAAAGTAAATCACCATCTTCATCAGGTTGCCTTTGCTGGGTGTTGCCAGCCAAAAAAGAAAAGGACAGAGGAGATTATACTCAAATTTCTATGCAGCGCATGACTTAAGATTAGAGATATTTTAAGGAAATTCACTCATGAAAAGAAGGCGAAAAAAAAGGAAAAAGCTCCTCCCACAGTCATACTGGTTGTGGGAACTCTGTAGAGTTTGCAGCAGAACAAGTTGTGAATTTTTGACAAATGTCTTTCTCATGGAAAAATGTTAAAACCAAAACTTTTCATGGGAAGGGGTCTATTTTTAGCTTAAAAAAAAAGAACATAGAAAATTTTTTAAAGCACAAAGCTTCCAAAGTTAATGTTCTCAGAAAAGAACATGCTGGATTTTCACRTCAAAATGGCTTGTCTCCCGACATTTAAGTCAGTTAAAACACAAAATCCAGAAGTGAAATGTAATGTTTTGAAACTATGAAAATGACCATTTCACCCAGATTACCGCTTCCTGAAAATTTTCAACATTTTGACTTTTGATATTTGCATAGGATAAAATTTCAGAATCTTTGAAGGACATAAAATGAGCCTTTGAATGGGCTGTGATTTTCTTTTCTTTATTCCTTAAATCTTTATGAATGAAATCATGAGGAAATTTATATGAGTATGATTTGCCTGTGATTAAAAATATGCCCAAGAGAAATCACATCCAACCTCAAAAATCACGAAAATTAATTGAATGAGCATTTTTTCCATTGATTTTGGTGGTCTATACATAGACGTGCCCAACAATGAAAGATTTCACATTTCAGAAATGCAGATACATAGCTGCATATTTAAACATACATTAGGCAAGTAATTGTATGCACCTGCACCAATTTTGTGTACAGATTGTCCTTCATTTCTTGCAGAMAGTTACACATATTGGAAGAAGATATGCTCGAATGTATGCCTCTCGTGCATATATGTGGAAAGGAATTTAACATATTTACACATTTTAGGCTGCAACCTCAGACTAAGTATACTTTCCTGCCTCTAAAGAAACACTGAAAACCCTGGATCAGTAGCAGTCTAGATTCATTTGGGATTTTTGATGTATTGCTGCCTATCTGCTCATTAGACAACCTTCCCCTTCCTAATCTATCACTCTATCATCAGATTTAGTACAACAAACCAGCCTACAAAAGGGAAAAAAATAATTATAAATTATACTGACCTGTTCACATTAGTGTGAGTGTAAGCAAGTAAACACTGCAGTGTTTCTATTTATCACCATTTGCCTTGATAGGGCACTATTCATTTAATTTATCATTTGATTCCTTCATTTATTTCTTCTTGAGAAGAAGTACAATCAGTATTATTTAGTTAGGACTATGTTTGCCCAAAAGGTTTTGTAAAACCCATTAAAAAGAAATAGTTGCTAGGTATTTGTGCATTGGAGCTAGAGTTTTCCTCAGGTTACTCTGTGATTTTAAAACATTCTTATTTAACTTTTTATACTTACAAGAAGCTAACATAGATAATCTGCATTTAAGCTAAAGAGGAATGGAGTGAAATTGTATGAATACTTTCTTTGTTAATCAGTGCAACACAGTTCCGCGTGGAACAACTACCACTTTGAAAATCTTCTACCAAGGAATCATTGCTGATTAGCTTACTGATTTTGGTTTTGATTGCTTTTTTATTTTTTTTTTTCAGTTTTGGGAGCATTGGGAACCCTAAGCAAAGAAGTAGGACATATGACTCTAAACATGAATTAAAAAAGACAAAATTAACCCAGGGGTTGCACAACCAGTTTAAATGAACTGAGTTATTAGGACAGCAGGTTATAAGCCTACTATCCTCTACTCCTTCCCCAACTGCCATATTCCCATAGGAAAGACTGAGCTAGATGCATATACCTAAAGGGACAACTTATTTGTACATACCGAAGTTCAAGAAGGGCTCTCGGACTGTAAATCCTAAAGAAGTTCTTCTCTCAGGGTTTCCATAGTGCTCCCTGGTGGGATGAGAGTCCTTGGACATGCTGAGAGTCATGAATTTCATCCTGGATCTCTTACTCTTCAATTTACTTCAGAGACTGCATTGCTGGGCCTTGACTTTGCAGGCACAGCAACGGTCCGTTGCACTGGTCCCMGTGCCTCAGTCCCTTGTCTGAGCTTCAACTTGCCCTGCTAAAAATGTAGATAAGACTAGCTTAAGGACTTTTGAGGACTCTGGATGAAGAGCACTTTATTTAGCACTGCTCTGTGACTTGCCATCCCTTTAACTTCACAAACTTCTGACTTACTCAAGGTAGAAAAGAAAGAAGGGGAAAAAATCAGCTTCACTGGTAAGAAATAAAAGTATTTTAGACAGCTTTTTAGAGAATTAATTGCTCAAAGATCTACCTCACCTAAAGTAAGAAGAGCRTGACTATTACTCTTGCCTCCCTAACAGCCCTGCTGACCATCTCTGCACTGCAAATTGCTTTAGCAGTTAAGAATGGTTTTACTTAACTCCAGGATCTGGTGCCTGTCTGCRGTGAAACATGTTCCTAACTCATGGAAAATAGTTTAATTTTCATCCTGCTAGCCTCTCTGCACCCAGGAGAAGTGCACTGAGTAGAGGCTCAGGGGTATATCTGCCTCTGCATTTCACTCATCTGCAAAACAGGAACTGAGAGAGGCACAGCAGGGCAGCAAGGCCTCCATCTGTTGTGCAGATCTCTGCTTTTTCTGTAAGTGATACAAGAAATAACCAACATTTCACTTGAAAAAAATGAYTTAGCATTCACTTTAAAGCATGCCTTCGGCTGCTAAGAAGCTATTGCTCGGTATCCTCAGCCTCGCCAACCAGCAGTATCACAGAATCACAGACTCAGTAAGGTTGGAAGGGACCTCTGGAGGTCATCTAGTCCAACCTCCCAAAGATTTCCTGGTGCTGGTTCCTCTGGGGCTTGAACCCAGGGCCTTCAAACTGAGGAGGCAGGAGAGTTAAAGGAGTAATTGGAGTCCAACATCATATCCCTGCCACAGATGTCTTGAAAAATATTATGAAAGCCACACGCTTTATGTTTTATTGTTTTATTCAGCTCTCTTAAATGGTACTTCCCTATATTACAGGAAGAAAGTAAGAATAAAAGTTACTACAGTATTCTGTGCCTCGCAGTGCACAGAGGAATGGGGCCATACATACAAAAAATAGGATAGAGAAGTAGATTATTTTATAGATTACATTAGATTATATTATTACACCTGATGTATAAATACATGAGGTTACCTAGCCAGGTACCTAGATATGAGGTGAGTACAGACTGTGACTGCATTAGACAAACAGAATCCATACTTTAAGACCAGGGGTTGTGAGAGCGCACAGTCTGCTAGACCTTCTCCTGCACAAGTTGTGCACACACTTCTGACTAAAGTTTTCTTCATAAGTACTTGCTTTCTCCAAATGGCAGCATCTGGGCTTTAGAGTATTATCGTAAAGGCTTTCTTTTGGGGTACAAGATGTGAAGCACAAGAGTAGTTTAAACAGTAAACCTGGAAAGCTATTAGACATCAGGAAAAATACCAAAGGAAAGAACAAGTGCAATTAATAAAACATAAAACATTTGCTCCATAAAAATCTAGAACATCATCATTACTGCTTCAAATTAGTTGAAGAGTAATTATCCCCAAGATGTTCTGGCACCTTCTACATCTTGTTTGCAAAAGTTTGACGAGACAGAGAAGACTTGGTAAAGATAAGGATAGCAGAGCTGTCTGTTGGATTAATAAAAGGAAGGAATATTAGAATGAACTATTAGAAGTGAAATGACATTACAATGAAAATTGAACAGCGTTACTTATCTGTGTGGAGTGTGCGCACGTGAGTGCCTGAAATGCAGTGAAGGTGACCTTGCACAGTCTCATCTGATAGAAAAGAAGATTAAAATTCCAGTGTTGGATATTGTCATTACTTACTTTTACTAAACAATACAATCCTAGTGGGAGACACCAGGTGATGGTTTATATGCCTAATTTGCTGAAAACATACTGCCTTTTGCACTGAGATGATTTAGATACAGAATTTATTAACAGATTTTAGGAGCAATGGGATGTTTTGTGAATAGAGTGGGAAAAATCCTTACGAAAAGTGTTATTTTAAAGGTGGTCTCCTTAGAAGATTTGTAGCGTAGGATTCAGTATCACAAATATTTCCTTGCTTTATCTATGATAGGGAAAGAAGAAAATCTTTTTATTCCAGTGGTGTAAAGACAGCAGAAAAGTCAAGGTTAAGGCTGTCTTTGAGGCATATTCACACTTCCTTGTCAACTAGACTGGGTGAGAGTTACTGGAGACAGCATAGGGAGGGATGGTGTTGGTGCTTTTTGCAGCCTTTTGACTTATTGCRTAGTACTTTTAGCAAAGAACAGATACCTCTTCCCTCTCTAAAAAGAAAAGTGGGAAAGGAGAATATGTTGAGAGTGTGTTGAGAGAGTGAAAGAAAAGAAAGATGGGCTACTGAATGCCCTTCCCTCCCACCACATCCTGAAAAGAACAATACTGTGCTCTATACTGTGCTAAAACATGACATTTAGACTTAAGCAGTTTAAATAGTCCCTTGAGCTATGCTGAGGGTGCAGAACAGCTGTATGTATAATTAAGTAAAGCTAATTACAATAAATTAAGTTAACTAGAAAATCAGTCAGAGATTTTATTCCTTAAAGTTCTGTTGTTGTTGCCAGAGCAGAAAATGCTGCAGGGCAAGATGCTGGGCCACTGCAGATTGTCAAAGATCTAGACATTTGGTTTCATTTTTTATTCAGAATTGGTAATTGGAAAATGTTGAAGTGTTAGGAGAGTCCATATGTCTGAATTTTGGCTCCTAATTTAAAAATTGGATGAGGAGGCTAATCTCTCTAGGCTAATTGAATAGGCAAGGTATTTGCCTGCTCCTTCTCTTGGCTACAGATTTCTTGAGTGTTCAGGCTAGTGGCAGAATATGGTGTGTTTCCTTTCCTCACCTGCCCAGCCATGTCAGCATGGCTCTATTCTAAAGGGGTAAAAACTGCAAAAGTTTTTTCTCTAGTTCAATATTTAAACATGTCACATAGTCCAGTGAAAATGCAGTGCARTTCCATGAACTCCAGGAAAATCATGCTGGTATATTATTAGTGAATCATGTAAGAGAGGAGGATTTGCCTCACCATTTACTCAGATTCATGTTTCATGCTGTGCCACTGAACAAGAGCCAACGTAGCAAAAGAAAGCCTGATCCTGCTTGTAAGCTAATGCAATACCATCAGATGAACTGCAGATATTTTGCATTTACAGCAACATCACTGACATGAAGATCAGCTTCAGCAAGAACCATGTACTGTGCAGTGTATTGGTTGAAAGGAAGAAAAATGTTTACGAAATATACTGGCTTTAGCTGAGAAAACCATGAGGAACAAATCTCTAGAGTCTAGGAGAACGTGCTAAGAAAGCATCACTGTATGTTTGCCTTTTTCTTACACTCTTCCCAGAACATCTGCTACCTCCCACATCCAGAAACAGGATAGTGAGATAGACAGATTTTTGATCTCACCTTAAACATGTATTATGATATGTGATATGCTCCTTCAGTCGTGTGGTGCACTCAGCAGCATGGTGTTCACAGTGGTTCAGCTAGTGAATGGCAAAGGCATGCAAAAGGCTGTGAGACCTCCTCCTGTGTCTTAGTGCTGGGTGATGGAGCTAAAGACCAGACTGTGAGAGGCAAAGYGATTTTATTTGCAGAGTAATGACTTTGCTTTGTGCAAGGAAAATGGAATTAGATTGGCAGGAGCTCTGATTATGCCCTCTCCTTTCCACCAGCCAGCTTCCTGGTCAGCATGAGGGGGATACAGGCTGCACTGTGCATCACTGCCACAATGCACCTCCTTGTCTTTGTTTGTGCAAAAGATGCCCCTCCATCACCCAAAATTGTGGCAAAATTGTGGCAAAATTGTGGCAAGATCTTGAGTGAGCCTCACTGCAGAAAAAATACAACTGAAAGCTACGTTTAATTCATCTGCATTTGCTTTATTTGATAAGAAGGGATGTCACCACAGTAAAGATTTTTTAGAATAAAAATGAGTCAGTAACTATCTCTAAAGGACTTGGGTTAAGGGTAGGCATAATGCAATCCACACAGGCCGTGAAATTATTCTCATCAGGAGGCTTTAAGGAACATTTCTGGGAACCAAGGTGAATTAAGGTTTGACCTTCTTTTTAATATTGTCTTTCTTGACACTTTCTTTTATATATATACTTGTTCTCAGATTTCAGGAATAAGCTGCATTGATCCTGTTTTTGGAGATCAGTCATAGTGGTAAACAGCAAGTCTCTGTGATTTATGGCTGGGGCTGCTGATAGTACCTTAGAGATGTCGGCGCAC
Source organism: Rhea americana (assembly GCF_003343005.1). Taxonomy (NCBI): domain Eukaryota; kingdom Metazoa; phylum Chordata; class Aves; order Rheiformes; family Rheidae; genus Rhea; species Rhea americana. The sequence goes on from NW_028186446.1 coordinate 36,875, forward strand.
CTGTCACTGGAGATGCAGCTTTAGGAACCAGGGATTTAAACCTTTCAGGTATAGCTCTTCCAACCATGCTCACTGGGGAGAGAAAACAAATGGGATGAGGCAGTGATCACGGCCCGTAATTCTGGGCACAGCCCAGCCCATGAGAAACAGATTCTTCTGGTTTTAGAGTACTCTTCAGTGTCCCTTTCCCTTGTGCCATCAACAAAAGCAGGATTTCTAATAACATCAATAATAATGTAGGGGAAGTGTCAGGAACTACTTTGCTTGTCATGGATCTGATGAAATTACTAGAAAATTTCCTAGCGGGTAAAATTTTCATACCAGTCAAATGTGTGGTTGTTTTTTTTTTTTTTTGACTCACAATATGATTTCATACCAGCTACCCTAAGAACACAGTTTTTGCATACAAGTCTTGGTTAGTCATCCTAAATGGTAGGAAAGTAAAATTGTATTTATGAACACTAAGTTTAATCAATGTTTTGCTTGCCATTTTACTTTATGAAAACAAGGGTACCATGCAATGCACTCACTGCACGTCCACGCACTCACAGCTATCTTTTCTTTATGTATGACAGTGATAGATATACAGTGTCATCCTAGCCTACAGATAAACCTGTCAGTGGAGAAAGACTCTCCTTAAACTCTCAGCTTAAATTCAGCCATTTTCAGTGCAAACTAAGTTGATGCAAAGATAAATTTGGCTACACGGGGGAGTGAACAATACAGTGGGCTGGATGTTGCCGTGATATTGACAGAGCTGTGCTGCACTGCACCTTCTCTTTGGATGGAGGCTAAGGGGAAGGAAGAGCTTCCATCTCCTGAGCAACTGCTAAATCGGCCCTTGGTCCTGATGTGAAACTTCAGAGTGACTGAGATTCATAAGCTGATTTGTAACATCGCATCGGTTGAAACGAACGCAGCACGAGCAGCCTAACAGTTGTGGGGAAAACCCTGCAGGTAAATGGCACATCTGTATTGATCAAGAGCCACTTAATAGGAAATTGAAAACATGCCAGGATTCATTAGCAGTGATTGAAGGCATAGATTTTTAAGGCCAGGAGGAATCATTATGGTTCTACAATGTGACCTCCCACGTAACATCAGCCAGAGGACTCCTCTTTTGCAAGTGCCCCTGTGTTTCAACTCAAGCATAGCTTCTGAGGAAAAAAGTATAATTTTATTTTTTTAAGTCTTTGAAAGAAAAGGCATTTCAGTCCTTAGTACTGTGTTCCAATCACTAATTGCAGAGTAGTAATTTGTACTCTAAATCTTCTGTAAGCTTCAGCTTACAGACATTAGGCTGAAGATTCACCAACTTTGAGCACCTCCGATAGATGTTTACAAGTGTGCAAGTCACACTGCGTGCAGCGGAGCAAATAGAAACTTTAAAGGAGTGATTCATCTGAGTTGTTTTAGACATCTACTTTAGAATGAGATGAATTGTGCTTTAAAATCCTCTGACAATGTTGCTTAGATCTCTACTGACAGTACAGAAATTTTAGATTGACCAGCTCATATATAGACCTCTGTGTTTGGTCAGACGAATCCTACCATGATGCATACCTTTTTTTCTGCTGGAGAGCCTGCCTTTCCCAGTTAGACACTTTAGATACTTCTGGAATATAAGCAAATATTCCTTAACTTTCTTGTTAAAGGAAGTAAGTTAGGCTCCTTTAATATTTGACCTGTTTGCTAATATTTTAAACCAGTCTTAAAGTTTTCAGTGCTTCAGTTTCCTTCTTGGACTGTGACCATCAGAATTGGACACAATATTAGAGAACTGATCATATGTCAGCATGGTAAAYACAGCAGTAGTAAGAACACAACAATATGCGATTAGCTGTACTACAGCAGATCCAAGGTCAGTGTAGATTAATGGCTTGTCTGTGACACGATTGGTAGTGATTTGGTGAAAGCATAAAAAAAGCCGACARCTTTACGGTGAATAAAGACAACTCTCCATGCAAAGTGCTTACAAGAACTTGTCTCATTATTTTCTGAACCAGCATAGGCTTTAGAGTCTGTAATACTGTATACTAATGAGCTTAACTCTTTAAATACATAGTATTTAAAAAACCTTTCCTTTTGTTTGTTCTGAATGTGCCTCATTCTACTTTCCTATCATGTCCTCTAAGTTGCATAACATGAAAGGGAGTGAAAAAATATTCCCTAGTTTAACCTCCTCATGTGAGACCATGTTGTTTATGTACAGGAACTGTGTTAGCTCTTTTTGCCACAGCATTGAGCAGCAGATCATCTGTTCCAATAGTCGTGACTGTTTCAGAATTTCTGTTTCTAGAGCTGAGTCCTTGATTTTTTTTAATGCAGTATTCTTTGTGCCTCATGTTTAGGCCTTGAATTGAATATGCCTGTTCGAACCTAAGTAAGTAACCTAAGTAAGTAAGTTTGATTGTTCTTTTCTCTCATGATTTTGGGGATATTTACAAACTTTGTTAGGAATGATTTTTTTCCAATAGTGTTAAAAATGAAAATGCTAGATAACATAGGGCCAAGAATCAGATTTTGTAGCATGCTTACATGAAACATAATACCTTTACAATAATTGTCTGTTTATAATTTCACTCCATAACAGGTAATGATTTAATTAATATTTAATACATTTCATGTATGCTACATTCATACATGTGCATACGTTATGTGTGTCTATCCTACTAGTCAAACATCATGCTATATCAGATCAGCTGGTTAAGTCCATTACTGTAACCTACCAAGCCTGTAGGCTCATCAGGAATACCAAGTGAGCTTGAGAAGGCTCTTCACATCCTCCTTGGTAGGAAGGGAAACGCCTTAATGCTGTTCACTATTTCGTAAACACTTGTGTAGTGAAGCAGTCTCTTAAAAGTGATCATGAATAAGAAAGTCTTCTGCGGAGATTCCTTCCCTTTACTGTCTGCCCTATCCTTCACCTCAAGCCCAAGCAGGAGTTCAGAGGCTGTATTTAGAGTATGAAGTAAGTGCAGACTGCAGCCCAGATCCCCTTTAAGACATCCCTGTTTCCTTTGGGTTTGTACCCAGTTTCTTTCCACTGCATGAGGAGGTGACTACGTGGTTCTAGCTCAAGCCTTGGGGCAGGGTGGAATCTCGGGTCACACCTGGCAGCTGGGCATGACTTAAGACAACATATAGGAGTGACTGTAGCCTGCGAGTAGCGAGCTGTTTTTGAAGTTCCAGCCTGAAGCATTGCATGTGTTCTTTTTTTTTTTTTTTTTTTTAAAAAAAAAAAAAGACAAACTCAGTATCCGTATTTGGGAGAGTGCAAAGGTAAAAACCATGAACAGCCGTGGACCAGCGCTTTTTTGGCTTTGGAGAACATGGGACCAGCTGTAGAGCCCACTCACATTTCACTAGTGTCTTTTCATAGTGGTATCAGGCTGTAACAAGCACAACATTTATTATTGTAAATAACCAGAGAGCTGTCTTTCCTCAGCATGTTTGTCAGCAGAGTAGAATGAAAATGTTTCTCTTTGGGGTCAAGGTAGAAGTGCCTTTGTCGGAGGATGTTGTCACAGCTTGGTTTGGCATGGTGCTGGCCCAGCGGAGGTGGTGGTGCGCGTACCATGGGACAAATCCCAGCTGCAGCATGGGTTTGCTTGGTGTTCCAGAAACTGCAGTGCCCGTGGGATTTCAGCCAGTAATGACTGCAGCAGTAGCTCTGCCTTTTGTGATTTCCCCTTTTTCATTATATTTAAATCTCACTTGTGCTGCTGATCCCTAGTCTGCTGCACTTATAATCACAGAAATGTCTTCTGTGTTCTTTCCCTGATTTGCCTCAATCAAATCATGCAAAATGAATTTCTGAAGGAGAAAACAGGACTTTCGGTCTATGCAACATAGCCAAAAATAGTTAACTCTTAAATGTTATTTATGATTTTATATCCTTCCTCATGGAGGTAGAAATGCTGCTGGCATCCTCCGCGGGGAAGATGCTTGCCAAAAGGTGGAACGCATGAAGAAGGATCATTTCCTGAATCATCCTGAGAAGGCGGACACGCTACGGAGGAGGAATGGAACRACCTCCCTGCTTCTTCCCTGTTTCGCTCCATCTGGAGATGGATGTTGAACGTAGGGAGTGGGAGGCAGAGGGGAGGCACGCTGGGAGCTCTGTGCCTCCCCCTCACTAAACACCTCAGCCCACCTGAACAGGCCTTCCCTCTCCACTTTAGGCTGTTCTCTCGTATACTGACTAAGACCAAGAGGCTGTACCAGAGCCGGCCTCATACTTACAAGTCAATGCGGTTATTTTACAGTCACAGATAAAATTTTAAGCAAGATGTTGCTCAATCTGTGTGCAAAACAAGCACAAATGCTGCATTCTGCTTGAGGCCTCAAAAGTAAGGCTCCACGAGGGGCGTATAAATTTTATACGAATCTCATACAAAAGATGATTTTCCCTGTCTGTTATAATGAAAGGAAGAAAAAGCAAAGATGTCAGGATATTCGGTGCAGAAAGGAGACTGATGCTTGTACACGTGAGAAAGAAGAATCAGTCTTGCTACATTCAGCTACTCCAGGCGAAGGACAGTGTGGCTCATCCATGCTAAAGCAGCCACCAGTGCCCCACTATATTACCAGAGATAAGAAGAGCTCGTAGTGATGGAGAAGTCATCACACAGTTAAAGAACAGAACTTGCCATACCACCTGCTTTCCATTTTTAGACTACAAATAATAGGACATCTTCAGGACAACCAGACGATCATAAATCTTTATTGTAATATGACCTTTAATGCACTAAAAGATTATATTAGTGTCCTCTGATTATATAATCTTAACATTTTAATTGAGAAAAATAAGAGCATTTGTGCTTGTATATATGTATAGGACAAAAAAAAAAAAGAAAAGGATAGAATTAAAAATTTTAGCGTTAAGAAATGATTTAGTCATCACACCATAAAATTACACATGAGATATGTTATTTAAGCCTTAGTAAGGATTTGACAGCCTATTCATGTAAGCGCTCTGAGAGATGAGCCTCCATTTCCATCACAGTCCTCTGAAGACGCTTTGCAGTGTGCTCCAGGGTGACATTTTCACTGGCTTTAGCAGCTCACTAGCGCAAACATAACTTAATCCACTGCCTTTGAATTGCCACAGATACGTATGGATGGGGTATTTTTGTTAAATTTAACAACTTTTCTGGGGAAAACTTTGCATTTGGGACAGCTGCATTGAAAATCAAGAAAAAAAAATCCATTGAGCTACAGGGCCATGATGTAATTACTGCCCCCAAAATCAGCTGGCTCCAGAGCAGTGTGAGTGAAATGCCTCCAGACAAACAGCATCTGATCAATAACTCAGCATCCTATTTGGTTGGTCTTTGTATCACCACTGAGAAAGGATGAAGTTTTGATTCTGACTGTTCAGGGTAAATATAACTTTCCATAGTATTTACTTGCAGTCTGGTAGCAATATACACATGCCTCAAAGCTGAGGAGAACTGCTCTGCTGAGCATGAGGTTATACAGACGGCTGAGACAGCTGCTTCTGCAGAGTTTGCAATAGTATAAATATAAAAACTGACTTTGAATCAAAACAATTTTATTAAATAAGCATTCATGTCAACGGCACGGACAACACATTGTTGGTTTTATCAGACATATCCACTTACTCCACGAGTTCAACAAAGCGTTATATATCGATTCGACAAAGACACTGTCAACTCATGTTGAGCAACTGCTGGATGTACCAGTACAGACCTTAATTTATATTCTGGAACTGTKCCCTCTCTGCCATCTTGGATCTTCCTATAAAATCTTATAAGATGCAAGAAAAAAATCTATTCCACATTTTTGAGATTTATGATTCTCAAATGAAAGAAGGAACAGAAATAATCTTTCCATTTGTCAGCCTGTCATCTACATGAAACAGACACAGCTGCTGCCGCAAGAAAATTCTATTACAGGTGTAAAATGGACATTTTCTTCACAAATATTTTTGTCATTAACTTAGCATAAAAATCTATGAAATGTTAGGGCATTAGACTTCTCATTTCATCTTATAAAAAAAAGGAACTTAAATCATAATTCACTTGACRTTTTGTCTTGTTATTTTGTGTAGCTGAAAAGATTTCATGTAGTTGAAAAGCATATTCTGTGTAATACTTGGAAGTGGATGTACTTTTTTCCAGAAGAGTAATATGCAAAGTTACTCATTCACTTCAGTCTTCCATGAAAGAGATCATGATGGGAGACCCTGAAAGGTCCCTTGAAAGTATCAGGGGATGAATGCCACCCGCACATCTTGGTCACTAATCTGCTCCATCATTTTTGACTGAGCACCGTCTCTAGACTACTAAGAACAGGTTGACTTTTTACTACCGAAGAGTACGTGTGCGTAGAAAATATATGTAGCTGTGGAATTTCATCAGTAAGCATTAGTGTGCTAGAAAAAAAAACACATCAGAAATATGAAATAAGAGAAGTGATTTAAAAAAGGAATACAATGAATAAAAATTAAAACCCTTAGTGAAGAAAGGGAAAGGTCATCACCTGACCCATTGCAGTAGATTGTGAAGTCCCTGTGCCCTGTCCTAAGAGCTTCTGAAAGAGGTGGGTGGGAATCTGGAGATTGCAGCGTGGGTAGCAATGAGCAAGGTACAAGGAACTCTTTGCCAGGTGTTTGCCCCTTCAATCATGCCCTCTCTGGGAGGAAGCAGACACCTGATGTTTATATACTAGGTTGTCCTGAACACAGGATATGACCATTGCCCTGATCTAGAGCAGCAAGGCCCTGTCCTCTCCTGTTTCCCCTGAAACTTTATTTTGGATGACTGGAAAAATAGCAAAACCAATACTTACTAGTCTCTCACATTTAAGAAAAAATGGAGGGGTTAGAATTAGCTAACCAACTATTTACCTGTCAGTCCGATCTGTCCATGGGCAAGGCTTCGACAAGAATTTTGAATAAAAGTCAGATTTGACTATAAATGGTAAGTGGGTTAAAATGCAGAGTTTATCAGACTACACTAACAAATTGTTTTGAGAAGATAACTGTTTCTTCACTCATAGGAAGTACAGAAGATCTGGTATCTCTGGACTTCAGTAAAGCATTCGGTATGATGTCACCTAGCAAATTATTACAGCTGTAGTACAAGAGCTTGTTGCAAGGTCTTGTTTTAGTAAAGGGACAAGAAAAAATGTTTTGCTGTAAAGGGAGTTGTTAGAGAGGTTGCTAGCCRGATTCTTCAAGAAAAACTCACATAAAAGGTGTTGCTTTTTAATATTGTCATTTGTAATTCTGACATAAAACTGGAAGTGCACTAATGACACCTGCTGATGGTACAAAATTGAAAAGCGCCATCAACRAAGAAAAGAGTAAGGCCATCATACAAGAATCGGGTGATTCTGAGGAACAGAATACTAGAAATGGTATAAAAAGTATTTACTGTAAAGCAAATCAGAGATTAATACAAGGAATAGGGAAGCTCATCAGGCRGAAATGGACAATGAAGATGACCTGGAGCATCAGTCAGTTACAGGACAAATGAGCTACCAGTGGGATACATCTTCCAAAAAGAAAAAATATTAATTCCCTCCAGGGAAAACAGGAAGCATCAATGCCATAGTGCAAGGTATTGGAGGGATTCATCTGGAAAACTCTGTACATTACGGGTCATCTGCATAATCTTCAAAGAAGGTCTGCTAAGGTGATCAAGGAAATAAAAAGACAATGTTATGAGCAGAGAAGGAAAGAGCATGGCTTCTGTAGCATACCAACATGAATTCTGAACAGAGATTTTTTTTCCTTTTATCAGTAGAGTAAATATCAGAGGGAGAAAATGAACTATTTAAGCTACAGAAAAGTAATAAATGAGCATAACATTAGAACGTTTTGAGCACCAGAACAGAGAAATTCTTCAAATTGCCTTCCAGTGAAAAAAAGCTAGAGGCAAAATTCTGAATTCACGATACAGTTTGTGTGAGTTAGTTACTTACAACAGCATGAGACTGATCTCATTGATCACAAGTCCCTTCCAGTCATAGGTTCCACATAAGCACTGTGACAATCGAGCATCTTAAATAGTTTTCACGTACGTAACTAAAATTTTGCATGTATAAAACCATGAGATTGTATGGATGACACCTGCAACAGAAATGAGTTACCTGTTCTGATCATAAACAAGACTGCATTAAGGTTACACAAGCAACCTTCCTGTTCTAGCATTTATAAATTTCTGATTGCCTGAGTTCACTTAACAGAGGGCTGCTTGTGCATTATGCAGACAGTATCTGGATGTGCTCAGATGCCAGAATTAACAACGATTAACAATTTTGCAAGGAATTGCTGTTTACAAACACAGACTTTGCCAAAATAATATTTCTGTATAGTGAAAAACAAAATACTGATAGCAGATTTCAGGAAAACAAAGTTACCACTTTACATTGTCATTTTTCAAAGCAGTCTGTTTTAAAATGAAAGATTCTTTAGAACAAATATATTCCAGTATGTAAATTTAATGTTTACCTTACTTTGAGAAGTTGTAAACTTCATACAATAATTTACAGCAAAGAAATACTTACTACCGTCTTCTATGATGATATAAAAATCTGCTGAGTTCAGATTTTAGAGCTCTTCTGCAGATGATCTATTTAATGACAAATTGTAGTCTTGACTGCCAATTCTTTCAGGTTCTCCCTTCCTACAAATACAACATGTCTAATTATTTCTGAGATAGATACTTCAGGATACAAGGAACTGAAAATAGGAAGAAWCAGAACCTGTGCTCTCTTACTTCTGAGATGATGATGCAAGTAAAGCTCTAATTTTTTTGAGTAAAGTTATTTTAAAGTTTTGAGAAAATGGCACTAGATAATTCACTATTTTTATTCTAAGACTATTATGTTTATCCTTTGGTTTTAGTGGAGTTGGCATGCTCATAAATCCCATCTTCCTCTGGCTGTTATTTCTGTCTGGTAAATTATTTTTTTATTCACAAGGCAATAAAAGGTCACTGGAAAGAGGAATATAATATTCACTTTCATAAAATAAAGTTAAAGAGTATTTAGCATTTATATCTTTCCAGGGCAGTAAACAAAATATGGTTTATTTGACTCAATGAAGACCTATGATACTGAAAGAGATAAATCCAATGACATGTTTTAACAGAGTAAGATAAATCTTTCAAGACAAATCTTCAATAATACCATGTTGTTCCTGGGGAAGTCCACTGTAGAATTATACATAGGTGCCCACAGAAAGAGCAGCATTTTTGCTCTTATCTGCCAAAATTATTTATGAGATGTGCAAGATACATTTCTTAACCAACTCTAGAAGGATATCACATTTATAATTTGCTAGCCTATTAGATTATAAAAGCAGAACATTGCTTAATAAAGTTTAATACTAAATTTGATCATAAAATTGCAGGAATAACAGAGATTTTGCATTTTTCATCAAGCCTTGTTTTAACTGAGGGACTACAAAAGGTTACGAGGTGTGTTTTTTGAACACCTAGAATCAAACCCAATTAATTTCTTTTTAAAGGARAATTTAATTCAGTTTAGTAGGAAATTCTAATTCTGCTTGAAATTCTTGGTTAAAAAAACAATAAATCAGCTGTGAATAAGCCAGGATTTTTTAGAACAAAATAGTACATGAMAATATAGTGAAAAATGCAAAATAATGAATGCTTCGCATTTTGCAACTGCTATATTCYTGTTACTTTCCTATTTATTTAATTTCTTCTTTATTCATATTTTTTCAGTGGACCCTGGGAGAACAGGAGTTCTGCTGTAGAATCACACTGGCCGCAGATAGCTCCTTAGAAAGGAGGGGACTTTTCTATTCACAGCACAGCCTTGTCCCGTCTGAGCTCATGGATTAACTGGACTTCCAGCAGAAAAGAGAACAAGTTATTTTGCCAGCCAAATGCTGAAACAGGGTTTCCTAGACATTTTAGAGAGGAGTAAAGTTAAACATCCTTCTGCATCCACCCCATGGCTCACAAGAGTTTCTCCCCTTCCTAGCTCATACGCACCTCAGCCTGTTCAGGCCGTGCTCTTTGCAGACCTCGGCTCACCTGGTGAAGCTACGTTTTGCCTGAGGACCAGCAGCACCAACACTCGCTTCTCAGGACCTCCTTGCTCCTGAGTTTGCTGCCCAGCTGGCAGCCAGCCCCAATAGCAGCAGCAGCTGTGAAAGCCTCTGTTTCTATTTTCAGAAGCAATTGAACATTTTTTATTGAAAAAAAAGGAAGGAAAGAGGATAAGAAAGAGAAAAAGTGGGAAAGAGAAAAAGTAGAGAGTCAGAGGCAGAGAGGTGAAGGAAATTATGGCGTGAACATTTTACGTGTCATAGTTTCATGGGCAACTGAAACCAGAAGTTCTTGATGCAAAGCAACACTAAATATAGACATTATTAACACCTTTGCCTCTAATAAGGATCCAGATTACCAAACAGAGGCTCCTAAGCAATATTGGTTCCAGGAATGTGAAAAGGGAAAAAGGAAGGAACAAATTTGGGGGTTAAAGCCAGCTAGCTAGACGAAACTGCTCTGATTTTCCCCTAATGTTTAGTTTCAGCTGCTCCCACTGGAGTTACCGAGAGCTCCAAATGCTCAGCCTTCTTGCTTTCCTGCCTAGCTTCAAGCAGAAAACTATGAGGGGAGAGGAGGGAGTCCAATAAATAATCCATAAGCCTTACAAACTTTTTCTCTCATTTACTATGATTCACTAGGCACATTTGCTTTGTAACGGGACTGATTGACTCAACAGAAACAAACTGTATTTCCAGTGCTGGAGCAACCACACAAAACAGGACCTGGAGAGGTCACCTACTCCATTCCCTACCCCAAGGCAGTAGTAGMTCTACCAAGACCATTTCTGACAGTCAGACTCACTGTTTTATGTTAGCAGCATCTCAGAGAAAGTGGGAGATGATCTCAATAAACAAATAGGAAATAAGGAAAGGCGAGTGTACACTCCTTCCCATAAAACTTTAKATAATCAAGCTAATTGCACTAAATACCATTTCACTGCTATTCTGTTAATCAGATATTGCGCTATATAGAGTAATGAGAGCAGGATTTTGTCCACTATTTGGCATCCATTAGCAATGACACRCACACACACATTCGACATCTAAGAACTAATTCCTTCCCTACTGAGCTGCCTGATCATGAGTTTAGAGAACTCTCCCTCCTTTTTCATCAGGATCCAATGCTCCTAATCTTGCAGAAGAAAAAAAATGTTTCCTAATTTAACAGCTTGAAAATCCACATCTGCACTAGGCATTTAWTTTTTTACTAACAGTGATTTACAGTAAAGGATTACTGTGAAGTAGTACTGGAAGCTGCCCAGATGCCCRTGTCTCTGGTAGAAAGATATTTTCAGCACAGGGTCTCAAAGAGTGATTGAGACCTGATGGAACTTTTTCTTCTTTCCTGTCTCAGTACTGAAACCCAAATATAATCACTATTTATCCTTCTACCTGCAGAGCTCCCTGCCTTGGGCTTCTCAAGTGGCACCTTGTAACTTCATAACTCCCATAAATCAGGTAACCCCATGTATTCAGTCCTAGAGGTGCCACAAACTCATATTTTAACCCAACAAGATTTATTGGGTGATGATTTTTCATGCCTTCTGGCACCTCAGGACAGAGGATATTTACATTTTTCCTCCCAATTTACTCTCTAACATTTCAAAGCAATGACCATGCATCACACTTTGTGTTCCAAAACCATCACCTCGTGACGAGCTCTCTATGCACATATACGCATGTGCTCTAAGGATGCCTCCATTTCTCCAATGTCTTAACGTACTGGAGGTTTTTACAATGAGAGAGCAGATGTATCTGGAACAGTCTGTTTTGCACTGTTGTTTTGAAAGACCCTGTGATGTATTGGTATAATAGATCTCCCCCTCTTGGTGTTTCTGTAAAACGGCAGGCTACAGGTGGTATATTATGCCCTGATTGACAATCTGTTAGCAAATCTTGTCACCAAATTTTCGAGAAACTGTCAAGAAGATAAAAGAATTCTCTGTAAATAGGGAACAGGGAGTTTCTGTCTTCATACTGAAGTATCCTGATATTCAAATGATTGAAGAGGAGATGACTGTCATCTTTGTTAGTAAAACACTAAACATATTGTAGGAATCAGATAAATAATACTACAGTTTTACAGGAGTAATGTTGTTTAAATGAACGTTTCAATTCTCATACTGAAATGATAAGAGTTACCGGTTCCCTGAAAAGCTAAATGTACATGGGAAGAGGGTATGAAAACTAGGGCATGTCTACATACCTAAGCCAGGTTTAAAACAGTTAGCCTGGAACACATGCGCTGCGAAGCCCAACTAAGAAACCAGTCCTGCTGATTGGAAATGCAAATTAGCCCCAACTTGGATATATTACTGTGTGGTAAAGTCATGTGATTATTATATTAACTGCGTGTATCTAATAAATTATTATCCTGGTTTCTGGTGTTTGATTTCCTGACGTCTGTGCTGATGTAGTTAGACTACTAAGAAGCCAGCTAATATAAGCTAGCTATGGCCATGGGCATTGCATTGCCCTGCGCATGCCCTCGCTGGTGGCTCAGCAGTGCTCCAGCCAGAGCTTCCTGACTCCAAGTGGTGCCCTGCAATAGCAATGTTGTTAGGTGCCATCATGATAATGTTGATAGCACTAGATCGTTAATGCTTGGAGCATGTTATTTTTTGCCTAACCATGTCAGTGTTTGGTTTAAAAGATTTCTATTCTGTGAGTCATCTTACAATTTAAAGTTCCCTGATTGTAAGTATTTCTGATCCTGTAGCTGTCTYTAGAAGGATATTTTAAAACTACATGTAACATCACTTGAGATCACTTAAGTGTGCACTGATTATAAACATTTGTATGTTCAGAGCCCTTAAATAATGTGAAGCAAAACCCCTTTTGAGGAGCGCATATCAGGAGTGATGACTTTGAATGACAAAATCTTCCCATGACCTTCAAGCAAAGCCTTAGTTCAGACTAATCCCAGACACCCATGGGATTCCCAAAACAGTCATAAATGTCTCATATTCATCCTTCACTGTACAATACTTTAGAAGTAGGGCCTAGAAGTGAATTAAACACAAAAAACTATATTTTAAATGCTTATGGTTTCCCTCTAATATGAAACTTAAACAAAAGATGCTTTCTTCAGCATTTGTTTTTTTATCAGTTATGTGGTTATGGTAAAAGATGGTCACAACGACCATTCTCACCTGTCCTCTGATGATGTATTTCAAGCAATGTTTCAGTCTGACTAAAACATGATGATCAGTGACTGAGAGGTCATTAATGGTGCAAACACTGCTTTGATCCRTGCTGTATTTTAACAGTAGAGACAGAGTTGCTATAATCAGTGATGGGGTTAGGGCTATGATTATGAAAAGAGAAGCGGAAGTGCTCCAAGAAGTAGGATGAAGGCTGATATTCAGAAGAATAAGAATGCTTATGTTTCATTCCTGGATCAGAGGCAGTCTCCTAGACTGTTAAGTCCAGGGTTAGGACCAAGTCAGGCAGAAAACCAGCCAGAAGCATGCTGACTTTATGGCTTAATGTTCAAATGAATTGTTGCAAAGCAAGAAGCACACGACCTTAATATTTTTGTTCTGTGCAGCTGTGCCTGGATTATGGTTAGCACTAGTAAGAGTTGTGATCAGATTTACAGAATGTAGATGAGACACTACTTTTGCTACATGATCCTGAAAGAACTCAAATCAGAGATAAGGACTTGGACCCTAAGGAAAAGGGGGGGGGGGTTGCTACACTGGCTAATGTTTTTTACCCCTTGTTTCTGTTATTGCTAAAGTTTTAGTCAGACTGAAACATTGCTTGAAATGCATCCTCAGAGGACAGGCGAGAATGGTCGTTTAAGACCATCTTTCACCATAACCACATTACTGATAAATACACAAACACCGTGTTTGGCTACGTTAATACCAACAAATCAATGTATTTGCCATATTGGATTTTGAAGAGCAAAAGTAAAAGCAAAGTTTTGTCCACTGGGGTTTTAATAAAGGGTAAACTAAATCTCTAATATACTTAAATCCAAGGTGTTGTGTTTCAAAAGTTTAATATATTCTCCAAACTGCATTTATTCCTCTGAGTTCTCAGCTGCTTGGGGAGCCTTCTAGCAGGAATTTGCTTGAGAAATGCTAGATCTAGAGAAAAGAGGTAACTGCACTGGCTCTCAGAAATGTGCACCTAAAGTTAGAACCCTGGAAAGCAACAAAACCAAAGCAAACTATAAACTGGCGAGAAATTAGAAACATGATACAGAAAACAAGGAAAGATTGCCTGAACTGAAGGACTGCAGTAAGAGTCATAAAAATTTACAGTAGTTCAGGCTGAAGGAATTTTAGCCATGTAGAGTGCTCCCTCCTGAAGTCACAGCGACTGGCAAGCTCTCTCATGAGGAGAGGCTGTATTTTGCGGCTGTTACAGTYCTAAATTTCCTTCCTAATAATGATTTTAAAGAATATATAGGAGAAATGGGTAGAAAGAGGAAATACTTATAAAATAAAATTAGATAAGATTCGTACGGTACATACTGATTTCGCATGCCCTTATGGATGTAGAAATTAATAGATGATACTGGAGAAATAATATAAATTATGTTAATAGGTTATGGATTATGCTAACAGAGCAAGTACTTGAGAACCATATAGAATGTGACAGAAAATACCTTTTTTTTAACCTTTTTGTCTATAGCAAAGACAGAATTGTTTACTCAATTAGTGAATTCGAAAATAATTTAACAGAGCTTGCTTTATATTTTTCAGTATGAGCAAAGATGAGAAAATCTCAAAAGTCAACAAAGCAAGTTTGGGCTATGCCTTGCTATCAATTGCTAGGAGGGATTATGTGGCAGCACCTTAATACCCTCTCAAAATGACATTATGGGCTAAAACGCAATTGCTTTTTTTTAAGAAAAGCACGGTATGATCATGGGAAACTGAATTGAGACATCAGCCTTGCAGCCTCAAAGCTGAAGTGAGGGTGACATTTGAGCAGCTGTGATGCATTCCAGCTACAGTGACACCGCGCAGGCAGCAGCTCGCTGCTCCTGGGGGGTGGGTTTGGGTGAAACAAAGCTGCTCTGCTCAGTCAAGAGTTGTCAAAGCAGTAGCCCCCCCATGCTACAAAGGTTGCTAGGGTTACCACAGGCATCCCATGTGCCCAGCCTGAAGATTCAGGGCTATAACGGAGAAGCTTTGCTTCACTAAACAAGAAAATGCCAAAACATTAAAGAAACTTAAAATATAGAGAATTATTGCAGAAATAAATTTTTAAAAATAATGACAACAATAGTATCTACATACAGGCAAAATGCCAGAGCTGGTAAAATGATTGCTAAATCCTGAATTATCTGCTGATTTAAAAAATACGTATTTTATAAATGCAGTGTGAATTTTCAGCACAACACAGTTGTTTTAAGCATTCCCGTCTCTAATTTTATCCATTAATACTCTCATGCTATGCTCTTCTTTATCCCAGGTAACCCCCTTCACACAGAATTGTCTTCTTCCTGGGATATATGACAAGATGAAGCCCTCAGCTTTGGCCACCAAAGCCAATTCAGCGAGTACAGAACTCCTGGTGCACTTGGCCATCACAGATCTCGCTCCAGGAGGTTTCAGACTGGGCTGCAGCTTAAGTCAATGTTTGAGTGTAAACTGCGGCTGGAACCGAGATACTTGCTGTGAGTTGGAAGCAAAAAATATCCTCACGGTCCCTTTGCGCCATACCAGGCACGGGCGGGATGGGCCGGCTGGCCCAGCACGCCGCGGCAAGGACACGAAGCTGCACCGTGGAGCTTTGTCATGGGCCCGTGGGTCCGAGCGAGCACACCCAGCACRCGAGCCTCACCATGCCTGTGACTAATTTTATGATACACACAAGGATAAAATAGCTGGTCTCTGAGTTGAGGATTGAGGCCCTAGTATAAATATAGCCTTAAATTATGAGTTCAGAAACTACCAATGGTTGCTATGAAATGCACTAACACTTTGAAAGCCTCTAAAACGCTGAGAAAATTCCATCAATCAGCGTCTTAAAACTGCTCATGCTTTTCATCATTCTGAAATTTTTTTCGATAATTTTCTACTTCTATTTTATACTCTGTAGTTGAAGAAATCCTCTTGCTCTTGCCTTTTTTTTAACATGGATGCACATACATTTTTATGCTTCTCTTTCGAAACCTTATGTGATCTACATAAGGTCAGGAAGAGGTGACTCTCGTAATAAAATGTTTTGAGAGAAAACTTGTCTTAAAAGTAACATGCCATCACTGTATAACTACTTGTGATACAATATTATACTGAGAAACCAAAAATATTTACACTTTTTTTGGGAGGAATTGCTTTTTATATCACAAATACAAACTTCTTAGGCCTAATAATTCCTACAAAATATTCTCCACTATAAGCTATTCTGCTGTATCATTTCCTTTGGCTATGAAATTTATGTAGGACATTTCTTGCATTCATATTCTTAACCATTTCAGTTATTCAGAATGTTGTGCAAATCTGTTTTCCTTCCAAAACATTTATTTCTGAAACTACTAGTTTTGAACATTACTATAATGTAAATCCTGAACAAGGAAAGAGGGTCTAGATGTATTTATTCTATAAAATCCTGTTGGAGAGCTTAGAAGAAGTCAAAACACTTTGACTTAGARGTCAAATATAAGCATGAAAAAGAATAATTAGTAACTCTAACAGGGCAGTTTACTTAGCAGAAAAATAAATTTCTGAAATTAGGATTGTATCTTGATTTATTGTGACAGTTTTCAATCGGTAAAATTAAACTAGACAACACTGGTATATTATCTTCACGTTCAACCACATTATGAGCAGCACCATATAGAAGCTAGAATACCCACCGGAGCTTATTCTGCTTTTGCCTGTTCATACTGGAGAATCTGCAGTGATTTTAGGGGATTAGAGAAGGCAGGACTGTTCTACAGCAGCGCAACTGGCAGGACACCGGCCCAGGACGTTTCTATTCGCAGAGGCCAAATCCAGGTAAATGAGTGATCTGTTACCTCCAGTAGTGACTGGTTTGAACRCAGAGATCCCTTCATTTGGAGTAATGAGGCTTGCTTCCCTGGGGCGTTGGCAGAGAATTTGGCCTTTAATGGTTGTTTAGGCACCTAAGTGTCCATTTCTGTATTGCCCAGCCCCTGGGTTTCTCACGGGAGGAACCGTGAATTGCTTAGGTATCTCCAGGCTTGTATTCATTTTAGTTAACTCTGAATTTTGGGGTAGGTCCACGTGTAGCCACACACCAGCTTGATGAGTGCTGGCTTTTCATGGAGGTACTGCATATTTATATCAGATGGCAGCAGTTTGCTCAAGCAACAGTGGAAAATGGGTCAGCATGTTTTTCTCTCTTCACCCTGACATGTTTTTCACTGCCCTTGTGCAAAAGGGACAACAAGAGCTATCTCCCCCCCATGGGCTACTGACTGTGTGATGCCCCCACAGTCTCTGCTACTCAGGGACACAAAATAAGAGAAAAATAGTGAGAATCTGTCTTAGATGTTGATAGTGCCCCTTAATTTTTTGGTACAGTATGTTCAACCCCAGTACAAAATGTAGGACATCAGTTTTGGTTCCACCTCATTCCTAGTCCTACAAGTCCTTTTGCGTTTGCAGAGACCTGTCCTCAGATGTACAGGACAGAAGCAGACATGTTCTTGACTTGCAGAAGAGGAAATCAAATTGCAAAAGTACCTTCTCCTGATGCCCTTTTCAGGAGATTTTAAACCTCTTTTCCTCTTTGTTCTTTCCACACTTCAAATTGGAAGAAATTCAGATTGCAAAACACTGCAGATTGGAGACAAAATACTGTATTTGCTGCATGAAAATTCCACAGCAGCAGATTTTTTTATGTCACAAACAGGTTTATGACTTCATCGAGGTATAAAGCTGAAGAAGAAGCTGACTAAGAGGAGGAAAGTCTGTCAGCAAATGTAGAAAAAAAAATCACAAAAACAGTGTAGTCAAATAAATTGCTGTTTGTACAGATTTTCTTTTTTCTTCCAAATGTGTTCTAATGTGAAAATCCCTCTTTAAAATATTCAGCAGATATGAGGATTTATTCAGAATTTCTGTCTTTCTATCACAAGTTTTCTGCAACTTTGAATTGCTGGACTGGATAACTGAATTTTAAAAATGATGTGAATGTGTAGCAGTAACAAATGGATATAATAATGGTCAGAATTTCAGTAATACGACTATTGCATGATTCTGGGGTTCTCACAAAATTAAAGGGATTAAATTTCTCTCTTAAGGTTTACAGTACGATACGAATCTATAAATCAAAAGGACTCCCTGTAATTCAGTTGCCTAAAAAATATATATTTAAAATTCAGACAGAACTTCCAGTCTAAATGGACAAAGTGAAGAAAGGAGTTGTCATGTAAAAAATGTGATGGTGCGTTGAGGCTGACTTTCTGGCATTTGTGTTGCTTACAGAAGTTAGAGGCAACTAAAAGGATTTTTCCACCTTATCTAATCTAAATGAGAGGACAAAAAGGAGGACTGTCCAGAGTACAAACGATGACCTATGAGATTAAAAAGAAGTCTCTTTGTTGCAATTTTATCATCACTTGTAAGTGACAAAGTGCCAAAAGACAGGTTTGTGGCAGCAGCAATACATTTTCTTCAGAGCAGGAAAATCATCAACAAGGTGTCTGTATATGTGTAGCACTGCTTGAATATGAAAGCAATTTTCTGAAGCCCTGTGGCTTAATTCTATTGTTTTCGGCAAGAACGAATATTCTGGATCACAGTTTTCAGTGACTGATAGTAATGGACACTCTGTGAAAAATGGATGAGCAAGTTCTTCAAATGACTGCTGGACAAGGTTCCAATACCATCGACAGCAATATTTGCATTTATCTAAAAAGAGATTAAATGCTAACAAGGCTTCAGTACATTTGTCTGCCTGGCATCTGTGTATGCTTCCCATTAAATTAAAGGGGGAAGGGAAATATGGAAGTGGAATAAAATGAAGAGAAAGAAAAGGAAAGAACACAACTATACTCTYCCATTTTCTAAACACATTTATTCCAGAATACACATTAAATAAGGATACAGAAATACAAGTAGGAATAGAACTTATCTATCAAATTATTGGTAATGTGGAATAATACAAATTATTGCATGATCTATTTCTAATCTACTAATGTATCTTAAAGGAAACTTAATTGTGCATCTAATATTCATTCCTAGTATCTTTTGAAAAACTCCCCAGATACATGAGAGTCAGTTCTTTTTCCTGCAGCCAGACCAAATATTCAAGCATTTGATGCTGGCATAAATTATAAGCCTCTTTAATTATTTAGTTCCATGCAGCATAGGCATTACCTTCATTTCCTTCTCACGCAGAGCACCCTCCACCGGGGAGCAGGACAGGGATCTGTAGGCAAACTCAGTAGATTCTGTTTTCATTGGCAAGGAGAAGTGTTGATTTCCCCATCCGCTCAAAATCAGCCAAAGAAAATTCCTAATTTTGCCCCCAGTATGGAGATTGGACTAGAGTTACATGTATAAATTACTTCAAGGCAGAGAAGAGTGTTTGCTTTTGATTCTATTCCTTCTGAAATCAGAGGAAAATCCTATTTTAAGAAGGAACAAGATGGGACAGTGCTAGCATTTGACTKCAGGTAAAAATTCAAAATTTGGTCCTGATTCAGGCAGCAATACAGTCTAGGTACACACTTTATGCCTAGAAGAAGTCTCATTTCAGACATGCCAAAATCAAAGCAGGTGGGGGCAAAATTAAGTGTAATGTTTAAACTAAGGCATTTAATCTTAGAACATCAAAGATATTTCTGCACCAAAGGCTGTCTGAGAAGCTGGGCTTTACTTAGAAACCGTTGAACTGGGCCTCTTGAATAACCAGGGCTCTATACTTCAAGGAATTTATGTCATTAATATAATCAGAAAATATTATGTTTTGGGATTAAAATACACTGAGTTTGATTTTGAAACTTTGTATTTTTGCATTAAAACAACTACCTTTACATGAATTTTAAAATGTATTTTCTAGGTAGTGCAAAAAACAAAGCCATAAAAATAACATTAGGAAAATATTTATTGGAAATAAACGTTAATATTAATTATTTGATTACTACTAATTGAAACTTCCCAAGTCTAGTCATACAGGGGTGTTCAATAGCTCTCCAGTGTAGCAGTAGCACTGTATTACCACTTTATAAAGCTGATGAAGATGGTGCCCTTGGGTAGGTAGGTGGTGCCTATCCCCAAGACTCAGTGGAAGGAAGCAATTCTTATTTGGGAAGAAGCTCCGCTCATAGCTTTTTTTTTCCTGGCCTTCCTGGGATAACAAACTGTCGAAATTATCCCTGGAGACGCTCTCCAAGATTGTGACACAGCAGACGCATATGGTGCTATGTATTCAGTTGAAGGAGAACCTCCCAAGCTGCGATAAAACGAAAGGACTCTCTGGTTACCGGACCCAAACTTTAGAAGATGATGCCATCTCCTGTAGTGGAACTCTGTGTTGGTTAGAGAATGAAATATTTTTGCCTAACCTCCACGAGAAATGAAAAGCTACAGCAATCTGTCTTTAACTCCCACCCTAAGAAGCTGTGAATAATAAATGGCAGAACATAACAATCGCAAGTGAGGCTGCTATTTAGGTTAAATATAGCAGCGAGGTCTGACTCAACAGTGGCCCTAAGGACAAGGGAGGGCTGCTGAGCTCCTTAAACACTGACGAAAGGCCCAGCTGACTGCCTAAGGCAGAGTATTGTTTATACGTTATGTATAAAGAGGGAACCATGGATATGCTCCTGTCTAATCCCTTTCGATTACAGAAATTTGTGGTGCTGTTTGCTATCTTACATGTATATTATCCCTGTATATATGAAATATATAAAATCATATTTTGAATGTCTTTRGCTGCTGTTAAAGTCTTTTTGAAGAGTCGGAATGTTGCTTGAATTTAATTCAGCATTAAATGATTTTACCTCACAACACTGAGGAAAACTATTGTTTTTAAAGGAAAATGTATAAGTATATAGCAAAACACAATGTAAAAGAAGTTTTGTAATGAATTCCAGTGTGATGTAATCACCTTCAGACCCTTCACTTTTTGATTTTTTTTAATTTCCTCACAGCTGACTCCTTCCGTGAAGATACAGCTAGTCCCAATGCAAACCTATTGCTGGATCATCCAGGCCAGTCTCATTAGGGCTAGAGGCTTTGGGAGGAACTTCCGGAAAGATCAGACTATAAGCAAGAAAAATAAGCCCATTATTTACCAAGACATTGGCRTTCTGTCTCTTCATTCAGCTACTTCTAACACCGCACATGAGAACTACAGTACTGAAAATATACTATATCAGGAATGGCAGGCAAGATCTATGAACAATTTGTCCCCCCTGTCATTGCCAGAACAAGCCTCACTGAAGATCATAAATGAAGCAAAACACAACAAAAAACCTYAAGAAATCTCAGGCAACAGATGCTCTAGTCAAACATCCCCATTATCGTGGGCTAAATTTCATAATTTGCAAAGTTCAAATTGTGAAACACAATCTGTTTGTGAAAAYACATGCAAACATACATCGGTGAAGCATTTGTGAATATATGTGTCCAGTTGCCCACTTAAGGTACCAGTATCTGTATTTAASCCTATCATAAATAAAGCTGGACACTGATGTCACATAAGTTTCTTGTTCAATGTAAAAATGATAAATCATTTCAAGAATGAAAATTATTTAAATACTTACTGATTTAAAGAACAGCTAACACAAACTTTCAAACTGTAACACTTTTTATGAGCAAGATTTCTACAATATTTGGAATAGATGAAACATAATCATGCAAGGATCTCYTGGTCAAAGCCTGATCATAAGCAATTGAGTCATATAATTTTGTTAGTACATTCATCAAACTCCTTCTTGAAAACTTTACATTTTTCCTCTACAGTCTATATATAAAATYTTCACAAGTCTGCTCTTCTAAAGGCTGATGTTTTTCTTCAGTTGTTAGCCTACATTTATTCATTCATATCATCTCTACTCATCTATACTCATCTATACTCATTTGTTTTGTGTCAACAATGCCCTTGAGTTTAGGTAATTCTTTTTAGTCTCTCATGACTACCTTCCTGATGTATTTAAAGACAGCAATCATACTCCCTTCTAACTTACATTTTGTAAGGTTAAAAAAAAAAGCTGTGGTGATTTCCAATTCCTTAATCATCCACAGACCCCTTCTCTGCAATTATTTCTACTTAGTTTCAACTTTCTTGTACATAAGTGAGCAGAATTTCATCTGTACTTCACATGAGTTCTCACTAGCATCTTGTAAAATAACATTCACGTTCCCTTCTCTCTCCTGGAAACATTTCAGCTGATAAACCCTAAGATCAGTTAACTTTCACAACTTGCATCCAGCTGGTTGTTTAGGGTTATCCTTTGCCTGACTTAGGTTGCACCCACATTGCTAGAGGCACCCACTACATTGAGCAATCTCTGGACAAGGCGTCAAACAGTGCAGACTTACTTATGGCCACACTGCTTGGGACACGTAGTCCTTTTTTCTAGAGAAGACCAATCATGTCCACACTGGATCTCCTGAGGTACCTGTGTGATACTCCTGTGGCCCTCAGAAGTAATACTGATTCTCTTGTTTTTTCCCAAGAAACATACCCAAAATGAAAGAAAGACTAAATTGCAGTCTGCCAGAGTCATGTCAGAGATTTTATAGCACAGTGCCTTCTTTTTAGCAGCTGTGTTCTATCAGGCCATGGCATAGAAGTGTATGGTGCATCTGGGAGGAACTAGGTATGTTGGAACAGCATTGGATGGCTACCCAAGGCTAGGGGGCTTAGACTCTCCTATCTGCATGTRAGAAGTAGTCCCCRGAGTGAACCATGTAACAACACACTTGGAATTCACCTTGGCAGGAACTAATAGAAAGGTCTAAAAAGAGCTTCAAAGCAAACTAACATATGCAGTGCTCCTGATCAGGAGAAGACCCAGAAGTGAGCTGAGGCTTTCCATTATTTCACCAGGGCACATGTATGTTGATTCACTTGAATCTTGATTTTCTCCTCTATTACTTCCAAGAGACAGCCCTTAGCTGACAGCAAACACTGCTATTAGTCTCCAGGGGCCAGATTCATTCATCTAACTAGGAAATGAACTCAAATGCTCGAGATAGGAGTATACACTAAGGGCCTAAAGATCTCTTCCTTCTCTAGAAGGAAGGAAGGAAATATCGGTCTTCGTGGGTCTGAATCATCCTGAAAGTAGTTATGTTTCTCTATAAAAAACAGGAGAATTCTGAGCCAAATTTATATGTTTGACAACTTGGAAAATATTCATTTTTATGTTTTATGACCTCTAAGATGTTTCTTTGCTGATTAATACCTTTTTCCATTCTACGTCCTCATGTTCCACTAATTCTCTTTGTGGTGTTGTTATGCATTCCAAGGTTTTTTTTTCCTTTGACTAAAATTGATTCCAACTAGTTTTTGCATCCTTGCACCTTATAGTCCAAGCCTTGTCTGCATTGAGCTCCTCACCACAATTGGTTTCTTGTTTTCTCCAACCTACCTGTTGAAACTGAAAAAAAATGAGTAACCAAATTACTTTCACATTTTCCTTCTATTTAATTTAATTAGAATYACCTCACCGTGAACCCGAGATTATTTTCTGTGGTCATTTCTTCTGTAAAAACTCCACTATTTACCTAAATTAAATGAAAAATAACATTGACTTGTATTGAGTAAATGACTATTTACTGAAGAAATCTGTCTCCTGCCACASGCTACAGATATACTGTTAGACTAAACAGCACCAATGAACAGAGGAACTGGATCATCTATCAATATGATGCACRTATTAGAAAAGTCCTTGACATAATTACCCATTTCAGACAGCTATCTCAGATAACTCCAAAGCACAGTTTAGGAATTACACATACTCCTCTGAGCTGTGCGGTTGTTCGTCATAAGCTGGCAAATGTTCCTCGTGCGCAGTATGCATAGAGACAATCTGTTTTGAAGACTAAAACAGTTTAATAATATGGACATTCGTTGTTCCATGCTGTTGGCTTCAGCATCAGAAAATAGTCCTGAGTTTTTTAATTTGTTATGTAGACAGAGCCTTAATGAGGAAAACCTGACGTACACCATTATTAACCTTGCCTAAAGATAMACTCAGCTCTTCAAACTCATTTTAGAATTATTGCAACCACTTAAATACATTAAAATCTTTATTTAAATATACTTCTTCAAAGTGTGCAGCAGCTTACTATTTTATCAGATCTTTAGGAGGTGAAATATTTAGTAGCAGTCTTCTAACCTTGTTYGAATATATGTGAACAATTGCAAAAAGTTTAAAGAAAAGTATCTTGTGACTTTATATAGAGAGATATATAGTTACAYACATTCATACTCCTGAACTTCACACACACACGCACACACACACGTATATATATATATACATATCGTCTTGGAGTTGCTTCTTCCTGCTGGTTTAAGACATGCAAAAAGCAAATCTATGATGGAACATGGAAATGAACATTTTTTGAGAAATGAAATCTAATTATTTATCTGACTTTATCTCTGTGATGAACAGAACCAGCCTCTGCATTCAAACTCATCTAAACTTTGGGCATTTTACCCAGGTTCGCTACTGGTAYGAAGAAAATGAGATTTTAGTGTTACAGGGTTTTTTCCTATAATACTAAAATCATTGAATTCCTGGAAGATACTTCTAGTGTACAAAAAAGTAGGACCATAAAAAAGAATATAAACCTGCAAGGATGGTCAGAGATTGTAGTCATTCAGAGCTTGTATGGTTTCAGAGAGGCAAAACCTTGTCAACAAAGACACTGGAGATTCAGCCCTGTCCTGCAGAGACATACACTTTTGCACTGCTCCCTTATATGTGCCATGGACTCCAACGGGACCAGACACACATGTACAGCTGAGCAGGATCAGGGCTTGACTCCTTCATTTTCACAGGTTCTCAGTAAATAATAAGTGGTCACGGTAATGCATTAGACTTTCAGAAATCTTTCTTCTTATAGAATATTTTCCCTTCTTCATTCTCCCAAGCAATCAACAYACATTTTGAATTCTCACTAAAAGCCAGGCACTAGATTCTCCAGTGGTCCAAATGGGTATAGCTCCACTGACCTAAACTGAAATGACCCAGTTTGTACTGGATCTGATACCAACATGTGCTGTTTTATGCTTACCCAGGTTGCACATTTGTGCACTTGCTTTCTCAGATACTGTAATGCTCAGGTAATACCTGTTGTTGTGGTTAACATTTTTATAGTACTGGGAGCAAAGGGGAGAGAGGATAATGAGAAGGAAAGAGATCATTTATCAAGACAGAGAATTAAAAACAAGACTTTAACAAAAATATATTTCAGTTAAGATTTTAAATGGCATTTCCTTGAATTGTCTGGGAACCAATTTCCATCTGCTCTATCCTCTTGTGGCCAAAGGCTTACACAATGCATTTTACATTGTGATTTTCCCCATATTATGAGGGGGGAGTTATTTCAGATTCTACTGTGCTTCCAGAGTTTCAAAGCTGAGTCTTAACCTTTCAATCTGCTTATTAATACTCATGTCATGGCTCCTGTTGAGAAAGAGGTTTAGTGTCACTGTCCTCAATCAGTGTCCCCTCATTCACTTTCATTAAGAACCATGTTTTCCTGACAAAGGATAACAAATGGACACTGTGGATCCCTAATGTGCTTTTTCACTACAGAGCCTGTACCATTTCTCTCAAGCAATGGCAATTATTTGTCATTTTAATATGACTTGGCAAGGAGATCCAAAAACATATGACCATTATTCATCAATATGTATATTTTGTGCTTGCATTAATATTAGAATATCATTATTACTACCCTGACATTGTATGGGCTAGATAAAATTATATCATGTAAAAAATGTATTAAGCTATGTTCAGGTATATCCATATAGCAAGGCAGAAGCAATTTAAAGATGTGTAGCAGTTCTGTGTTGAATACTGCAATTTATTCTGATTAGTGGTGAAGCACCTGTACCGGCGTATTAATGGAATATATTTCAATATCACTCCACTGTTAATTTGAAACAGCATAGTTCTGTGTTACTATTTTTAGCCAATATATAYAGTGATTTCATCTATTTATTTTCTTTGTTCCTAAAATCTCATGACATTTAATATTCCTGGCATTGGTGCACRATACAAAAGTCAGTTTCTGATAATTTGGGAGACTGACAAAGCCAGTTTCTCCCAAATTTCTTCTTGTAGYTTTTGTTGTTACTCTTTTTATTTAAGCTATTGCACAAGTATCTATAAACCAAGCTTGTATGCGATAATTGAGCTCAGTGCTAAGCTGATTATCATTTTCTCTGCTGAAGAATAAGAGTGTTGTGCTTACATCAGTGACAGTTGGATTTAAACTAAAAATTATTGGTTAAAGCCAAAGAAATACTACTATTATTTCCTAATATAAAAATGGTTTAAAACATGGATGTGGAAACATCCTTGTAATATTTAATATTTTTCCTCTGATTCCTCTCTACCTGAAAAATAACATTAATCTATGAAAAAAAAGTRAGGTAGAACAGTCTAGGAGTCAAAGATCTCTAAAAAAAATTCAAAGGCCACAGGTTCTATTTGGGTATTCTACTAGTTTTCACTGTAGGGCTTATTCAAGTTATTTCTCTTAAGAGAATCTAGTCAGAAGGAGAAAGTCCCCACTGTGAAACAATGCTTGAGTAGTTATGTCTTCCCACGTGACATTTTTGCACRAAACTTAAAAAAGCTTCAAAGTGCACATTCCCTTGCTCTTAGCAATAGAGCGGTGTTTAAGGACACTGATGAACTGTTGGAGAACTTGTCYCTTCTGAACAAAAAGTAGGAATTGAACATAATTCATAACTAAATAGCAATGGCAAAAATGATGAGAGGTGATGRCACAGACATGTGGCTTTGAAATGCTTAAAAGGAACATAAATTGGCCTTGAATCAGAGTAGTAGTCTGGTTACCAGTGGATAAATTGTATTAACTTGATTTTTCGCCTATTCCACTCTTAGTTTGGCTAAGATAAGATAAAAGGAACATAATACTCTACTTATGAACTTGTATGTGTGAGATCTTTTTCTGGACACTTAATCCTCTATGTTTCAGTCTTTCCACTCAATAGACCTGAACTAATATCCACTTGGATCTTGTAAGAGCATAGGACTCTTCCCCWTTGTTTATTCTCCTTCCCTTTCACATAAAAATAAAAGCTACATTATTTTATCCCTCCTGCATGACTTGTCTATTAATTCATATTTGCTCCAACCTGTAGCACCTTATCAGTTTTATAATGATTAATTTTGTTAAAAATAGATTACTCTATAATATTTAATACCATCACACCAACCCTACTGTAAATTCCACCATGTACCTAGATTTATATCTGTTGTAGAAGAGGCTCCAGTTTGATCTCTTGAATTGCTATTAGTAGTTAGAAGTAGAAATCTTATGAATTGGATTAACTATGACTCCACATTTAAGAGAGTTGTAAGAGACCATTAAACCCCTTCATGGAACAACATAATGAAGCAATAGTTGCACTGACTTAGGAACAAGCGCCTATCACAGACCAAAGCAAAGGCACATCAAATACRTAGGTGAAGGGTATTTTGCAGAATACTGTTTTGCGCAATTGAAGCAAAAAGACCAAAGACATGAAGAGAAAGAATCAGTAAATCAACAGTAATGTCCTGAACAACACTGGATATATGCCCCTAAAAAAGCCCAGTAAGAGCTGTGCGCAGTTAAGTGCTGTGTAAAAGAGGCTTGTAATTCCYGTAATTTTGTGTACTCTTTATAAACAAAAAGGATGATATCAAGATACCTGCCTCCCTCACAATTTCTCCTCCTAAAAGAAACATCTTATTGACTAATTGTTCTAGTCAGAAAAGAGATATAGTATTTTTCCACTGCTGTTCATATGTTGTTGTATCCTTGTGCCAAGCAGACTAGTCAGATGGAGATAAGCAGGCCTGGCCAGYGCAAAAACAAAAGCAGCAGTAGGACCAGGAGCAGCAGGATCAAGGAAGGTGTTAATACCATAACAATTGCATGAAGCAGCAAAAAGCAGATGAAACGTGATCTGGACTGCTCTATCTTAAATGTAGACCTTGGGAAAGATTATAGRGGATTCCACCTGCATGGGAGACTCTATGTGTAATGTGAAGACAGTACTGTAGTTTTCCACTCTGCTAAGCATAGGAATGTTTTAGATATCTCAGGCTGGAATTACGTTTCTTCAGAAGTCATATCCRTAACATGATTGAGCAGTTCTGAAATTGTGCATGGATCTGAGGTGTACACAGAGAGAGGGAACAGAAAGATGGCAGTAAGCTACCCTGCTTCAGTCCCAGATTCAGCGGTACCAAATCCTGCTCTGTAAACCATGAGACTCAAGTGAAGAACAAAATAATAAAGTAACAGTGGCACTTGATCTATGAGGAAGAACCCAAGGCTTAGCTATGTAGGATAGCTATCTGGACTACAAAAGACATCTGCAGGTTGTATATGCCCAAAGCGGATTCACTAGGCAGTTCTTTTAATATGCTTTTGGAGCTTGACTTTC
Source organism: Rhea americana (assembly GCF_003343005.1). Lineage (NCBI taxonomy): Eukaryota > Metazoa > Chordata > Aves > Rheiformes > Rheidae > Rhea > Rhea americana. The sequence continues at coordinate 65,514 of NW_028186446.1, forward strand.
CATTTCCCCTTTTGATGTAAAATTAGTAAGCATKTGGGGAGGCCAAAGTAGCCTCCTCAGTGCTTAACCATTGCTTAGAATGCTTAAAAAATCATTTTTTCAGTGTTTTCTCAAGTGTATACATTATGGTAAGAGCAGTAATGCTTCTTCAGTCTTCCAAGAGTGTAATCAGAAGGGGAATGAAGAAAAATGGAAAATACAGCTCATTTAAAAACATCACCTTTAAATGAGGACAGCAACACTAGAAAAAAAAATGAAGGAAAAGTTGATAATTAAATACAGTTAACAMGTACACATATTTGGCACTATTTATGAATCTTTAAGGCTCAGGTTGTTTCCTTTTCCAATTCTTCAGTAGACACAACACAGCTGGAATGAGCTGCAAGAATTTGTGGAGAATAGTTCTTGGAAGATCAGATCAGCATCTGAAAAAGCAAATCTGTTTGGTGCTACAGAAACAGACGATATCCTAAAAATAATCTGGYAAAAATAAAAATTGCAACCTAGATTGGTATCCTAACCTGGCTCACCAAGGGAACCCAATCACCAGACCTATTGGCACAACCAGGGAGGAGGCACAGTGCAAAACAAACAGCTATGAGCTGAAAGTGGGCACTGGGGACACAGAAGCTGAGACTGCTACTGAAAGAAATGTACCTTAAATATGGCATAACAAAATAAGTCTCAGTTTGGCTGTCTGTCTTTTAGGATTATATTTGTGTAACTTCTCAGAAAACAGCCACATTTTTGTATGTCTTTGGACAAGACCCATGTGAGTACCCTATACATATGCTTGGTGACTACGGATAGTATGTCACTTCCTGGAAAAATCAAGCTTTGCACAAAGCTATGAAAGCTCTCCTCAAACATCTGAAGCATATAAGACTGTTTCTCAGGATAATCTAGTATAAAAAATACTGTTCTGATGTTTGAAATTTGGAAAAACACAGGACAAATAAGAAAWCCCTTAATGCTCTGTAGAACTTCAGAACAGACACAGAAAAGCAGGTTTGTTATCACTGAGTTCCTTTAAAATTAGACCAAATAAAGCACTTGCAAATGAGRTTGACAGATCAAAACTTTCATCTGCCATCATTTTTTGGTTTTCATCACTTCATTCATTTCTACATTGTCAGTAGAGAAAATAGAGGCATAAGCTAAAATGCAGATATCATTTAGTAAGTTATAAAGTGAGTCTTCTTTCTTCATGCAAAAATTCCTCACTTTACTATTCCTTGGATCTATCACATTTGCTTCCATCTTTTGCATGAAGCTTATCAAATTTCTGGTAAACTCTCTAGCACAAGGACTGCCTTCTTCCTTTGTTAATACAGCGCCCCAAACACTGAAATTTTAGGCCCTCTTTCAGGTCCCTAAGCACTGGTACAAAAGAAAAGAGTGTTATTTTGCAATTGCATGAAAAGCTTTTTAAAGCTGCAGATGATATTTATTATATCTTTGCTGCTGTTGTTTTCTTTCTGTGAAGACAAATATTTATCTTGAGAGGCCAACTAATTTTCATAATAGAACCAGAATATCCCTCACAGTATAATGCTGCACCAAGAACTTCTTCAAACTGCCTTCCCAAAAGACGCCTGCTGCCCTTGACAATCCTTTGTGAAAGACTGAAAATTCTGATTTAGCTTTCCTACACAGTAGCAAAAGCTAATCAAACTCCCTTTCATGTCTCCGTATTGCATGTGTGTTGCTTTAGGAGGAGGAGTGCTACCCCCTGAGGGCTTAACCCAAATCAGAGACATTTCCCACAAGGTCTCTAGGGATGCAGCAAGTAAGTCCATGTCAACTAATCTTTAGCTACTCTGTGGTTCTCTAGAACTTGCCTTCAGAATTGCRGTCATATTTTGACCTGAAGAGCCTGACATTTTACAATAAGTTTTCAATAGTAAAGCAGTGTGGGATAGTAAATTCATTTGGCCTAAGGGGAAATATTCCAACAGGAAGTTTTTTTTTTTTTTAATCTTATTCTAACTTCTCTTTAAATAGAAACACTGTTTATAGTACTATTTATAGGCTGATACTTATGTACTCACAAATGGACACATAAGGGTATTATTTGCAGCAGATTAAACCTCAATACAATCTGATTTCAAAGCATAGTTTCAGGGAGCTCAGAGATAGCAAGAAAGCGTGCTCTAGAGAGTGGCCTGTGATGCTTGTGATGAAGTTTAGCTTATTCTCTATTTAGAAAATAATCATTAATGCCCAGCAGTACTGAATTCTGGTGATCAAATAGTTTCTGGGTAAGCTTTCCTCTTCTAATCCATTCTATCATCTGTTAGTTCATATTATAACTAGAAGATACCAAGACCACTATCAAGAAGAGGAAGTTCTGTTACAACAGATTTATAATATACGGGAAATAATAAAATTATTTTAGACTGATCAAGAAGATAAACTTTGGTATAGACACAGTCTACAGTTGACAATTTTCCGGAAGCCCATAAGTCATGGTTTTCCTGGGGGTTGGAAAAGGAGAAAGAAATGGGTGGCAACTAAAACTTAACTCTCTGCTTGCTCCAATCCAAAATGGCACTTCTGCCTACACCGCTTACCTGGTGAGAGTCATGAGCACTGCTAGTCTCCACAGCCGGGTTAGGTTGCCAACACTAACTAATTTTTTGAGGTGTTATTGGAGCCACAGTTACATATTGCTATGATGAAAGGAACCTGAATTGACAGTAATGTGGTCTGTTATATTTTACTTTCCCAAATTTCCTTATTCAAATATTTCTGTTTACAAAATCCAGTATTTTCTATTCAAATCAACTCTGGTTTTAAATATAAATAATAAAATTTAAAACACATCTATGCACCATATTCTGGAATTAAAGATGTGCACAGATGCTAAAGAAGAAAAATGCTTCTAGAGATAGAAACTGGTAAACAAAAGTTGGTAATTATGCAGCATGGCTTTTGTAACCGTTGGGGCTTCCTTCGACTTCAAGAAATTAGAAGGATTAATCTGTGCTCTTATTGAACCTGATGCTTATTCTTTTTTCATATTTGTTCATCTTAGGTTGAGAGGCTGTAGCAAGTATGATTTGCTGTCGAGTACAGTTGCTGCCTAGCTGGAAGCTGGCATCTAATGAATAATGGTCAATTTATAAAATTAAGACAATAGCAGGACTTTTGCCGGTTACTCATTGTTCATGGGGACCTGATTAGCTCTTTGGCTCCTGCAACTCAACTCAAAAGTTTCTCTGGTGATAGAGAAAAAATAGTAGCTAGTAAAAAGCTGAAAAATCATACAACATTCCAATCAAGCATTAACTCATATACGTCCAGAGAACTGCAGATCCTGTTTTATAGGAAGACACTTATAATATCTCCTGCACATTTTAGAAATTTGCAGTTCTAAAAATGTTTTATCAACATACTACATCTGGAAGAGAACATAGGCTTTGGTTTAGTCATAGCAAAAAATCTGTTATCCCCCAAAACACAATCTGAAGATAAGAGGTGCAATGGCAGAACTTCCAGAAGCCTTGTTATAAGGAAGCAAACCATGGTTTTAGTCATTAGGTTAACAACTGAAATAAATAAAAGATTTGTTTGCCTAAAGCAACGGATTTCAATCCCACTGCAGAGACTGTGATTCAGCTATGCTCTGTAAAGTCTTGTACTAATGGCCTCTGAGGTTTTTTACTGTGTTTGTATTCAAATTAGAAATCTTTGACAATTCAAAGGGAAACAAGAACACGCAGGCCCATTTTCTTAAGGTCTGCCTCAATGGCACTTGCAAATACTTCTCAAAAACAGACATTTTCTTATTGTAAATTGACAACAATTATCCCAAAGTTATTCCRTAATTTAGATAAAAGAAGTTACATTTGAAAACATGGTGTGAATGAAAACAAGTAATTTAATCAAAATGAAAAATATGAAGCTAGGTTTCAAGGAGGTCAGAATCCAAAACTCAACTCATGAATTTTAGTTTACCTTACTGTCTACATCATTTATATAAATAACATGTGCTTTTCAGTATGTTTTGGCATTTTATTTGTCAACTGTTATCCTTCACGGACGGGTTGGAAGAGATGCATGGCACTGACCCAGCATCTAGGATCTTACTGAAAAAAATGTTTGTTTAGGTTGTAACCAAGGAAACAAGACACAGCAATGGAAAGTGAATTCTATCGTGTTGTATGGTATGATCATAAATGGGCTGGTTACATTTCASATGTATAAGTAAGATGAAGTTATTCATCTCACACATGAAAATCAAGATAGTCCTCTGACACAAAATATAATGTTTTAAATTCTAAAATATTAAAGTTCCATAATGCTTCTAAGAAAAAAACTTTCAGTAAAACATATTTACATCTAACTTACCCAGATTCARAATTATTCTTGGGAATCTTTTGCACAGTTACTTGTGCAAAGCTAAAGCTACTTTAAAAAGGAACTGTCAATAATTTCTAAAATAGAACATAAAAATAACTAAAGTCTCCTTTTGATCCTTGGGAGTATACTTTATTTGTCCTTGAAAAAACTATATCCAATGTACCTTTCAAAATGATGTATTATGTGTTATTGTTATAGTGTTCAATATTGTTCAATACTCAACTACTGTACTGATTACCACTCTCCCAGTCTGCTTTAGTTCTATCATGTGCTTTTATTTACCACCTGAGGCAAAAACATTTTAATTGGTTTAGTGAAGCTTGAACTCTCTTTTATCAATGACACATTTCATCAAAACAGAACTAAGCCAGGAGCTGTATGTATTCTCCCAGTGTTGAAAAACTATGTCTTTATTTGGAGGCTTAAGTTTGGAAACGAATCTCTGCAGTGTAAATTACTTAATCATTTAAATAGTAATAGCAGAACATCTTGGTTTTGTTTTTCTTCTTTGCTTTTTAATACTAAGAAAATTAAAAAACAGACTGCACTAACTTTTCCCTACCTTAACTAGACAAATACATTCAGCAAACTGACCATAAAATGTATATTATCTGTCTACCAAAATTCTAGAATATAATGCAATAGGGCTTATCGTACTGGAAGCGACAAAAGTGTATAATGTATGCATTGACTGATTTTAAAAGTTTCTATTCAAATGATCCTTATATAAAATATAGAGAGAATTATAGTCATTTTTGAAATAACTTTCCATTATTTGCAATGATTGAAAAAAAAAAGCATCAAATATACTGTTTAAAAAGCACATGATTTTCTTAGGGGAGATCTCATACAACAACTCATGAACAACAAAAAACACCTGTTGCCTTTCTATTTTATTAAAAGTGTTCAGTTGAGAACGCCAGGACTCTCTGTGAATTTTATATTTGAAAAAAGTTATCTAAGACAGCATTATCTGTATCACCACAATACATTAGCTAGTCTACTAGTCTTATTAGTCTCTTTCCATCAGTATTTCCAACTGTGATCATAAATATTACATCAAAATGTAACAAGTACTACACAATACAAACCTTTTTTCATGAACAACAGAATTAATGACACCGTTCTCTCCTAGAAGCTTGTGTATTACAACACTGCCCCAGCCACTGCTCCTTCTTTTATCCCAGCGRTTTATCTGGACAAAAGGTATGATGACTGGCTGACACAGCGCGCACGGTGACTGACCAGGCAATTTCTGTTCCAGTATATTTAGTAGTTCCTTACATACTTATGTAAGTTCTCTTTGTCTTTCTCTAAAGGAAGGAAATCTGCTCTACCCAAATACTAATTTTCACAAAGCTTCTCAAAATCCATTACCTTCAAGATCTCAAATTCATGCTGCCCATGTTGCCTGAAACTGACTCCTGGATTCCAAAATTACTAGGGATGGTTGGAATGAAAGATRTACAGACCAAAAGAATAACTGCAAAAGTTTTGTTTCCTTAGGAATTTAAGTGAAATAAAATAAAAGCAGATACTAGTAATCTTTAAAGCCCATCCATGCACAGCATTATCCTTTTGTGTGTCAAAGAACCTTCAGTGTCACCAACAGCCTCTGGAAGAGACTTCTGCTTCCCCTGATGCTTGTGGTGAAGAGGATCTCGCCTGTTCAGAGCACTTCAAAAGGGTACAAGTCTGTAAACTTTAGAAACTCTGGAGGACATGCTGGGCATCTAGAGCAATTGTTAAGTTGTCAAATGGCCCGGGTTCACAGACTCCTTACACCCTTGGGTGAGGAATGCCTTGTAAACCTCAAATTACACTTAAGCCAGGTTGAGGTAAAATCCAAAAAAGTATTCACTCATAACCTCCAGAACAGACAATACAGTTAAAAATATGTACAGAATACACACACAAAGAAATGAAAACTGTTATACTTACAATTACTTCACCCTACAAAGCACTGTCTTTACCTTATTAAACTATATTCCTCCTAGAAGGATCATAATAAGGTTTTCAGGTTAATACATTTCTTCCCCCACTTTTGGAGGTACTGTAGGTCTTACAGCTATTTTCTCTTCTGATGAGATTGGTCTCCTTTGACTAATTTTATTCTATTCTCACCTTAAACATGAAACAATTTGGTTGCCTCTTAATTAGAATAAAGCTTTTTCCTTTCACAGTTGTGTAAATATTTTTCTTACAGTGAATAAGAAACTTTGCTAAAATGAGGTGCAAGGAGGAACATATTTTTCATTTGACCTTACAATCTTTATCAGTTTTTATGTTAGAAATGCACATAACACAAGTATCTAAACAGGCTAATGTTGTGTAGCTCATTACTTGCTGCTGCTTGAAATCAGATATGGCACTTATTAACCCCTGTAGGGTAATAAAGTGTTTTGGATGACTGATCTCCAACCTTTTCCTTCTAGGCACACAGTAGGGCTTTGAGAAGATGTAGAGCATGCTAGCTGGGCCTGAATATATTATGCAAGAGATCATTTTGGTAAAGCTTCCCAGTTAGCTTTCAGATGCTAAATATATCAGACCTCTCTCCTATTGTTCAGCTGCTGATGACTGTGATGAAGCATTTACACTGAAGACAGCATTTGATATTGAGGAGAACAGGATATATATTTCCAGAGAGCAAGAAGCATCTCTGTTGCCTTCAGTGTTCCRGGTGACCTGCTAGAGGAATATCTGGTAAAACTCTGCTGGGTCTGCAGYGGCCTCCCCGAGCTGGTGAAAGGCTGAAGATCTGACTCTGGCATTCATGCCAAGTTTGATACTAACAGAAAGTTGTGCAGGCACTGAAGACAATGATTGGCATCAGATATCAAAATATTTTCAATATGGTTCTACCCAAGATTTCAGATCAACTATTCTTAACAGGAAAGAGGCCTTCTGCCCAAAGTAATACTACTGGTATTTGAGTGACTATTACAAAAAGTGTATATATAGGCCCAAATACATAATAAAAAAAAATCCCCCCTATGAAAGCTGTTTCACTTTGGTTATAGAAGAATGGCTTACAACATGAAATTCTTGACAAGTCATAGGAAAGTTGACAAGTGACAGGTAAGTTCAAAAAAAATCCATCCCTTCAAAGTCATTTGTTGAAAATCCAACAAATCTTAGATGTAGGAGAAGGATAAAGTTTTGATTATGCAGTTTGGAAGTACTTTATTTCTTTATTATTACATCTAAGAGAAGAATATATTTTTCATGTTAAATAGTATTTTAAATGTCTGGAAAATTTTACTTAAAAAAAGCTCTGAAAACATACTGCAGGAGATGATGCTTCCACATCTGACCCATTTTCCAAAAAAGTCAGTAACAAATCTTTGCCGAATCCTAATTCTGTTCAGTAATCTAAAATACTAATTTTGATGTATCAAAACTCTCTCAACCAGTGAGATCGAATATTGCAGACTATGCCTATTAAGAAGCAGTCAACAAAAACGCTCAAAAGGAGCAAAAGATCTGTACAGCAAGATCTGTAGAAAAATAGCAAAGTATTTATAGATTTTAGTAATATGGATATGGGTAATATGGGAAACATTCAGCACTTTATTATCTCACAGTCTTTGCCTCCACAGACCCAGTTCTAAGGAGTGCATTAGAATAAAAGACTCTCTGATTTCCTATAAGGCTTGGTTGATCTTACACAAAAAATGTGTGGAAACTAAACTAGGTTCTATAATTTACAATGTTTTTTCAATGTTATTTATTACACTGAATGGCTTTAGATGTATAACATATATATTAATATTCACTTCTTGATTGTTGTGAGTTAGTACATTATTTCTAAATTCTATTTCTTTTTTCTTATCGGGTGCAATAAATTCTTATTGTTTCCCTTTCTTCATTTTACAAGGTAAAAACTGTACTTAATGCCCTATCTTATGCCTATCTTATGGGCATAAAAACAGAAGCTGATGGAGTGCGTTGTTATGATTTATATATCTTCACCCAGAACTGTCTGTGTATTTAGTCCCCTAGTGAGGCTATAATGTCACTATAACTACCATTTATTTCTGAATAAAATTATTTGATACAAGAAATACATGACTTCCAGAAAAAAAATCCAAGAGACAAAACCAAGAAAGGCTAGAAACAGTTCAACTACGAATCTGCAGTCAATCTATCTGAAATCAGACTTTAAGTTTGATACATTATAGACTGGTTTTGTCTTGGTGCTTTTCTTCTACACGCAGCATTAGCCTGTGACAGCAAAGGTGATCCCATAACTGATTCCTATCTGCATATAAACCTTTCCTTTTTAAGCTTGAATTAGTTGAATTGTCAGAGGGGGGAAATCTCAATGCCTGTTAATTTTCTAGCTAGTAATGGAGTGGGAAGGCACCTAGAGACTTCAGTCCGGGTAAGCAACTGCTAAGTTATCAATCAAAGTACTCGATATATAGCTTATACTACCTGTGTGCGTAGTTGCTCTGACTCAAGACCAGGTTAGGTTCAATATCCCAGCCCTGCCCACCAGTGTACTGACTGCTATTCCCAGTTTGATCTCATCTGCAAACTTGCTGAGAATGTACCGAGCCCATCATCCAGGTCGTTACTGAAGACAAACAAGATTGCTAAGAGTATTGACTCCTGAGGGATGCCACTAGTAARCAGCTGCCAGGTGGGCTTTGTATGTCTGACCACTACCCTTAGAGCTCAAGCAATTCCAGCCAATTTTCCACCCAGCTTGTCATCTATTTATCCAGTCCATTGCTCACCAACCTGGCTATGAGGATATATGGTAGACTATTAAAGGCATTGCTAATTTCAAAGTACACAAGATCTACTGTTTTCCCCTCCTCCACTCAGCTAGCTGTCTCATCACAGAGTGCAATGTAGGTGTCCCTCCCTCCATACCCAGAGCATGTCACACAGAGGACATATGGTTAACCTAAAGAAGGCTTCTCACAGATGAGGAGTGGCTGGAGTACAGAGAAACCAGTTGCTTGGCAACTGCTGCCAGCTGGTGCAAATCAGAAAAATCCATGCTAGAAAACTGGGAAGCCATAACCAGGTCCCTGATGGCCTTGCTTTTTATTCTGGAGTTTGTGAAAGAATTTGTGAGATCTGTCTGAACCTAAGCTTCTGCTCATTGCAAACACAATGCCCTCTGAAATTCGAAGAAAGCAGGTAGGGTTTTAATTTGCTGTCTGTGTAGCAACTTCTCATGCAAACATGGCAACCCTTGAAGCTCAGAGGTACTACAGTTAGGGTAGACATCCTCAAAGCTAATTCCCTGAAACAGACAGACTTCTTCCCTCAAATATACAAGGCATGTCTGTTCTGCATTTAGCTGCACATCAAACTTTCTTCTCAATTCTTTCCAATGCCATGTGAAGATAGTTCCAAGCCAGAAATGTGCCTCTGTCTTCACGTGATGCATTGTAGCTCTGTGTACACTCACAGAGTTCCTGACGAGCTCTTGGTTTTTGCCTTCAGTTGCACTGCTCGAGAATGAAACTATCAGGGAAAAGGGAAGAAAAGCTGCCCTAGGATTTGTCTGTAGAATAGCGATGGCACTGAAAGTATGCTAGTGCTAACAGCTTATGATAACTTTTAAAACAAAAATTTGGTGAAGCGATAGTAGAGACATATGGATTTTGAAATTCGTCCACATCCTCTTCATGTTATGCTAAGCTTTCTAGAACACTATGCAAGAATGTACCATATGTCAAATGAAAGTGCATACTCTGACTCTACCRATTTCATACAATTCAATAACAGGAATTTCAACTTCAACCACTTCCAGCGACTCAACAAGATGCTTGAATATCACACAGTTTCCTCTGTTCTCCACAGCCAGCCATCTTAGCGTGCAAGCTGCCATCATATTCTAGGCTTATCTGTTCTTTTTTTTTTAAGAATGGTGTTAGTAGCAGACTTACTGATGTGCTGAATGAGCAGTTTTCTTCTTAGACTTACTTTCCAGGTGTTCATATATTTTTAAAAGAAAWCTGGACTAAAATTTCCCTTTTGGACAGTTCTTGACAGCTTTAAAATAGCAGCAGCAGTGATGCCATTTAAAAAGTCTAGCAAAAGTTTTCTTTGCTGTGAAGTAGAATAAGCAGAATATTTCACATTTTAAGACAGTTTTCATCCTTTCAAATGTTTTTGACCTTTAATTATTAACTATCAAATATGGGAACAATTTAACTGGAAAAACAGACTTCTGTCATGATTAAATATATTCTTGAAAGTGTTTATACAATGGTATGTATTTAAGAATGATATTACACTTAGTAAGTGTTATTTAAACTTCACAAAACTTCAGCTAAAGAGGTATGTGTGCATATAGCACTATAGCACCAAAKGTATTATAGTTGCCACTACAGCGAAATTATCATCGCTAGAAAGTACGAAAAATGAGCAGCATTTGGAGCAGGAGATAAGGAATTTAAAATATTCTCAGTTGAATCCACAGAGAAAAAGAGTTAAGCAGCATATCGTTTAATAATTTTTTATTTTGCTAGAGGATTGTCCTCATCTCTAATTTTATGAAACAGATTGTATGATTTTAAGCATAAATTTTCAGAAAAAAAAGCTTGTAATTGTGTTTCTAATTTGCATGGGCAATTACTGTCCTTCCACACAGTCATGGTAATTGTGATTGCTCTGACTACATGTCCAAATTAGACAAAAAATTGCAAGCACAGTTACATAAAGTTTCTGCCTGAATGACTGCAAGCCATTAGTTTCTTCGCATCTGAAAGAGGGATTTAGCAATATAAAACATATCAAGTATAAATGAAGAAATGTAGCTTTACAAATCTAGTTCTCCTTTGTATTAGACTCTACTACGCTTTATTTAAAACAAGGTATACCTTTCACCGGACATTACAGACACGGGGCAAATAGAAGTACAACATGAAGGGAGGACCACATAACAGTGGTGCTAATGCCATAGTAGCAAATATATCACGGGAGGTCTACAGTGGCCACGCGGTGCTGAAAATATAACGATGGGGGATGCTTATTGTCAATAAGCTATGGGGAGCTGGGTGAAAGCATAAGGCTGTGGAAAGACTCCCAGGCGAGTAAGCATATTTGCTGTGCAAGGCAAAGGTTCACCAAGCACAAGAGAAGTAAGAATAGCGTAAGAGACAATCAAATAAGACTGAACAGACCATTWAAGCCTGAAGGATGATAAGCAACATTAACACTTAAGTAAACACTGAAATGCAAATAGTTTCCATAGCAAATCAAAACTAAGATCTCACTAAGAACTTTTTCTAAGAATATATGATATCTAAAACAATTCAGTGTATTTCAAAGGGGCGTAAGGGAAGTAAGATGAAAGAAAAATTCTCTTACTATGCTGAGATGTTTCTGGAAGAGATAGTTTCATAAAACCCAAAAAAGAACCGTACTTGTTTCTATGTAATGGCAACAATTCAAAACAAACAAAAAAAAAATCGATCCTGTACATCTTTTTTATGGTCCCTACTCTAAGGACCATATATCAGTCAATGTATTTTCTCTCAAGAATAGATTGTTTTAACTAGTGGAATAATGCAGGATTGACAATTCCTATCCCTCCAGACATATTGTCCACACTTAAAGAGTTGGAATCTAGGACTCCAGAGAGTTCTCCAGAGAGTTAGATCCAGTAGATCATAACTGTATCTTGAAGTACTGATGCCTACAAATTGCTATTTAAAATGATGGGGAAAAGGGTAGAAAATGTTGYTAGTCTTTATTCTTTTGTTTTAAAGAAAGCAAAAAATGGAAAAATATTAGCATAATTTTGTATRTGCAGAAAAGTAAATGCAAGAAAAAAGAATAGATTGCATTATATGTTCAAGAATAAAAGTAGTCAGTAAAAATGTCAACAGTATGTAAAAACAGGGATAAGTCATGGTTGTTGTGGGAAACCATAAATTTGAAATCCTTCACTTTGTGTGTTCCAAAGCAGATGTTCAATTGCTATAAATCAGCAGAGCTCCCTGACCCTTAATTTCTTAACCACAGGATTGTGCTGAGGATTTTTTGCACTGAACTTACTTAAATTAAATAGCATTATTCTAGTTATTCTAAGAACTACAACACCATCTACTGGGCAAACAACTTTTATTCAAAGACRTTCAGCTAATTTGGTTGACCCAAAGTGACAACTCATTGCACTCTKCAAAATATCAGTTTTGAAGATGTGTTCATCAAAACTGTGTTTCAGTGTGTCTCACAAATATATGGTCATATGAGTCATAATAATGCATACAATCCTTTGATTTATTTTGGTGTGATGATAACATTCTCTGAAGTGGGAGGTGGAATTCCTTTCAGAACAAATAAGCACCAAATAATTTGATGAAAGACCAATCCTAAATCAATTTTTAAGCTACAGTTGCTTGCTCATCAGCACCCTTTCTTTAAGGTTTTACATCTCATGGGAGCTTTTTTAAGGACTGCCTGACACTTCTGAGTTCTAATGCATTCTTCATAAATCATCCTTCCCAACATGGTTGATCTCTGTATGAATCTCTTGTCCTTGCATTCTTCTTTATGTATTTTTAAAATGTAAGTGATACTTTGCAGAATCCCTAACAGAAATAAACCCCTCACAGACCTGAGGAACTTGTAGAAAGAGYATCAGTATGGAAGTTGATGGGATTTACAGCTATCATTGTGGAAAGGGMTGAAATAATGAATTTTCATAACAGACTTGAAGGGCAATTCATATGGCAAGACAGTTTGTTCTAAGAATAAAAGAGAAATAGCATTTATATTAATACTAAAGGAGATAAGACAATGGTTAAGAATAGAAAGAAAAAACAGAAGGCAAGGGYCATTAAAATTAAGTACTGTAGTTGAAAAAGAACTGAGACCACAAAGAGAGGAGTACCACTGTGTCAGGCTTCTAGAAAAGAAGACTTTTAAACAGAAAATCTGAGTAAATAAGAAAAAGAACTTAGACTGGAAAATGATGTAAAATGGGAAAATAGCTTTAGGCATAGTTTTACCTGCAACATTTAGAGAGAAAAAAAGAAGATTCTTGTCTTTCTGGTATARATCATCATCCCAGTATATTAATTTCCTCTTAATAGTATCTAAACATTCAGACATTTCATACCTCTTTTCATTCTGTATTTTTCCAACACACATCCTATCACCTTCCTGAAAACAAAACTTCCCCCAATAGAAACAATTTTTCTTCAACCTCACCCAGATGAAAAGTAAAGCTGGTCAAAACACTTCTGGTGTAATTTTCTGCAGGAGACTATTCCTTTTGCAGAACTGAAACTTGCCTGTAAATTTTGACTAAATTATATATATTTAATCCTTTTAACATTTCAATATAGCAAATGTATTTCATTTCAGTCTTACTGAAAACAAACAATTCAATCTTTTATTTCAAAGTAACTTTTCAGTTTGAAATGCAGTACTGAAATTGAATACTGTAAATGCCTTTTAAATATCTGCATTATTACATCTTTTTATCTTTTCTGTGTACTGCCACTGCTAGGTAAACTCAGCAATTAACCAGAGACTACTGACTGCACATCGACTTATTAGTGAATTCATGTCACACAAAGCTTGTCTGAGCCACTTGCAACTAATAATGCCAGACATATGGTATTAGCATTACTGTGTAGTACTTGACAKTCTTAATTTAATTACATTCCTAATAGTCTTAATGATTACAAACTTTTTCTGACAATTACAATGGCAAAATTTCTCTTATTTTACCCCAAAATTGCAGTCYATAATCCAAAACAACACATTGCTGGCTACACACAGGGTAACCATACAAGTATAATGGAAGTTCACATTTTAGCTATCTCTGTAATTTTATTTGAAAGAAATAGAAAAATCTCGGTCTCRTTTTGGGGGGAAACATACCATTTAAAAACATGAAAACACTGTGATAATTTTTAAAAAGTTTCTAAAATAGCCTATTTTCTGTCATACTTTTTCACCACTTACAAACTTGGAATGAGTTCAACCATGACTGTGAGTAGAACTCTTATGTTCCAATACATTTTTAATACAAATACATGGATATTTACTCTTGGCAGTTTTAATGCAAATGATGGAGTTATAGTTCCATCAATTTTAAACAGTTTATCTTAAGCAAATGTCCATACTACTAAAATACTATGCATGTGTACTGTAAATGGTACCTATGCAAGAAAGACTTTTTTGTTTGCTCTCATGGAAAATTATCACCCCCCTGGAATTCCTTCCCCTTCCATAAGGATGTCAATCACAAGTATTAATAGTGAACACACACACTCAAGACAATTGGTAGCTTGTTTCGTGCCACTGATAGATGCTGAGGACAAATATCTTCACCAGGAAATTGCTTATTTACTCTTTTTTGATTTCAGGGGGAGTCAAGTCTAGCAGTCATTCATCATTTTAAAAGAGAAAATGAGAGAAATCAGAGCTTTTTGTTTCGTATCATCAGGTCCACATCCTAACCTGTGTTGATGTACAGGTAAGAAGACACAAAGACCCGCTTCTCAAAATAAGGAGGGTAAGGAAAGAAGGAAATGACCTGTGTAGGTCTCAGAGTTGTAGCCCATTCCTTCACACCTGAAGAACCTCACTTTTGTGTCCCAGTTTCCCTCCCCATCTTCTTGCTGGCAGAAAACAACATATCCTGCCCATTTCTTGGGTTATGAGACCTTTTACTTCTCCAGGCAGTAAGCTCTGCAGAGCTACCCAGTTCCTGGTGAGACYGTTGAGCAGAAGAGCCTGTCATTGCATTCTTTCTCTTCCACTTAGCCCATCAGACCCGTTCTTTCTACTTASCAACAGTTCAGAGCTCATCTCTGATGCACAGAAGAGAGTAATTTACATTTTGCAAACCGGCAAAGTTAATTATTCTCTGGACACAAATGTGCAAACAAAGGGAACTTTGGGCAGGATTAGTGACATCAAAATTCCTCTCAGAAATCATCCTGAGAGGCAAATAGCTAGGTACCACTTCATGTGCACTACGTACAAAGTTCCAGATACAGAGACGTTTTTAGCTAACTTTCTCATCAGTAGGATTGTAGGATTTTTTTTTTTTTTGGTAATTAAAACTAAGAAGGGAGTAAACAGAAAATGTAATTGTAGGAAACTTAACTGTAATATTCCCTTATAGCTCCTTGTTAATGTCAGAACAATTTAGTTACACAACACTGGTGGGATTCCCATTGGAGCTATATGCAATAAGCAGCCTATCATTTATTTGATTTTTAATATAGTTGTTTTTTCTATCAACCAGGCCAGACAACACATTTTCAAAGACAAGAAAGAGAAAACTATCTCAAGTGGATGAACTTTACTGAGCTTTGTCTGGCAATATGCAAGTCTGCAACTCTTACTGCAATCTCTCAATAGTTCAGAGCAGTAAAYCCATAATTAATCTAAGAACTTTCAGGAATAGGCTTAATCCTTAAAAATACACTATGATAAAATAAAAGAGGCTGCACATAGAGCGAGTATTCATTTATATTCTTTACTTCCTTCTTCTTTATTGTGGAGAATTATTCTAAGATGCTACAGATTGAAATGAATAGAACCAAGCTAAAGCAAATGATGTTGGAATAGATTAGAAAAGGGGGAAAACAATTTGTTATGACTCCCTGAAGAACAAAACCACCAAGCCAGTCTGTAAAATAACAGAATCTCACACAGGAAAAATAGTACACATTATTTATGGGGAAAAATAGAAGGCTTGCAGAAATTTTAAACAGTGCACGTTAAGTGACCAAATCAACCACATGGTGGCAGCCCAGTATATATAAAAAAACAGGGAAATGGTCTTGTGCATTCAGTATAAACTAACTGAAAAAGCAGTTCAGATTTGTGCATACTACTCAGGATATATCAAAGCAATGCTATATAGCAGGGGGTTTTAATTTTTTTTGGTTCACATACCTCTAAACATTTTTAAAGGAGGYAAAGATGCATACACAGAGAACTTTAGTCTACTGTTCTATTTATCTTCCGAGAACTCTTCATTTTATGCTACAATTTATATATCCCACAGATCCTCACAAATCAGGCTTAAATACCACTGTGCCATAATTTAAAAAAAACAGTATTTCCATATATTTGTGTGCTGGTTTGCACAAATTTCATTCAGAGTTTCAACTCCAATTCAGGTATAGCAGGCATATTCTGAAATAAAACAGTTTACCTTCACATAACATAGATCAACCTGCATATCAGACCTGACTGAGCTTTTAAGTTTCCCCCTCAGTGTACAAAACCAACAAAATGAAAAAAAATACTTACTTTTCTGTACATTTCTAATTTCAAAATAGGTAATTTCTAGATCACTGCTTTTCTCCTACTCCCTTTTCTAGTTTCCTTCTGACTGCAATCTACCAAGGTAAATTCACATACACAATGTTTTCAAGATTCTTCTGTATGAACATGCAAATACTGACTTAAAAATGCACAAAACTTAAGATGATCAGTGAGAGATCAAGTTGCAACTGAGGACATCCACAGTCTCACCTCATCTGTACTCAATACAGCTTGCTATAACAGACTATACTGTTTGCCTTTTACCGCTTGTATTATAAGGCTGATGATTTCAGTGATATTTCCAAAATAATTTCCTAATGCTTTTCCTAACCAGCACACAGCAGACTGTTCTAGTTGGCACATATGCTCAAGACTGCTYCCTTGTTCCCAGATTCATTAATTTTTATTTGTCTGTGCTGAACTCTATGTGCTATATGCCAACCAAATCATCAAAATCGGTCAAATGGGTTTAAGTTTTAGATGTTTCCCATTAGTTTTTGCTKTCAGTGTCAATACAGTGCCTAACTCTGAAAACATATTTTTTCTATTTCCACGTTCAAATTATATACAGCAAATTAACTCTATCAGTAAGCAGCACATAGCTGGTGAAGTATTTAAGAGTGAAATCAGTTTTACACAGGAGACAACACATGACATTAACTAAAACCACACTGTTACTGCTATACAACAAAAATGTTATTTGCTGAAATTTGTGCATTTGTGATTCTAACTTAGTARGATGTTTCTTTCTTTTGAAGTTTCAGAGGTTCGAAATACAGGTGCAGGCTAACTTGATATTGTGGCCTTGCAGAAGTATTAGCTGCTAACTTCTCTGTGAACCTATATGCATAGGTATGGGGCTAACAGTGAGTCTTCCATTCTGGTGAGAAAGCAAACCTCCTGYATTTATTTAGTCCATTAAACTGCAGTCCCTCTTTTGGTTCCTCCCAAACTCTGTGACYGAACTCCTTATTTCTGTGTGAATATTCATTTGCACTTCTGAAATCAGATGGCGGTCTTACTCTAATGAACTTGCTTTTGACAATAGAAAAATAGTTATCCAACACAGCAAAAGCAGGGAAGTTGTGGAAGAGGAGGAACTTCTCATATGGGCATGTCTACTTTCATTCTTAATGGAAGAATACTTCTTAATGGAAGGATTTAATGAAAGTTACTTAAATATA
>NW_028186446.1:83556-84855 GCF_003343005.1 Rhea americana
TCCTCCTCACACAGGCAGCTATCAATGGACAGACTAAACTTCTCCTGGGTCAGCTGAATTATGCTTTTTCCTTGCATCATTTTGAAAAAAAAATCTATATTTACCTCCTGCTCACAGAATGCTTTCAGTTACAGGCCTGTTATGCCTTGCACTGATTTCAAAGTACTACCACTACAAYAAATCATATATTATACGCAAGGATATTGATATCAGTATATTGATTCTGAACACATGAGAGCTAAAGGACATGAAGACCTTTTTTCTAGTATGTACAGAGCCTGATTCTGTTGTTAWGCTGCCTTTAATTCTAATACAATTAGCTTAGAGTTATTCACAATTTCTGCTAAAATCAAGACATGTCCGCTATAAGCATTAATTAAACAACTAGTCAATTCTTCTAATCTATATATAGAAGGAAATTGATGGTTTTTCAGTAATTTTTGAGAAAATATTTCAGTATTTTACAGGTGCTTGAAAATGCTTAAAAAATCAGAAGTGGCACCACACCATCTTCTGATCAGTTGGTAGTATTACATTAAATAAAAGCTCTCAAACACCAAGATACTGGCTATCTCAGTATTTAATTCAGAATATCATTGCCCTTGTAATAGTCTGAGTTGATGTTCAAATTCCACAAAAGTCAAATATGTTCATCAAAAATGATGAACATGAAGCACGGAGGCATAATATTATGCTGAATTTCGATTTGATCTGCGCTCCACATGAAGAGGTCGGAGCGGCACACAAACCGGAGTTAAACCTAGACAACTTGTAGACAGAGATGCTTTTTTCTTACGACAAGAAAACTGTTGCTCAAGGTTTTGGTACCGTTACTTCTTTTCTAAAAGATTAACTAACAATGATAATTAATGTAAGTCTACACTGCCCTTATGTACAACACTGACCAACCTTCTCGAGGAATTTCTATTTGAATGGCAACGTATCTTTTACAAAAGTTCCCACTTTTGATTTCTAAAATCCCTAGCGGTAAAAAAACATTACTAAGCCAGATAAACCCAAATTGAGTTTATTTTCCAAATCTGAACCTTCTGAAGGTCGTGGGATRTACACCTAGTTCTGCTCTAATTTAACAAGACCGTTCTCCTGCTGTGATTTTGAGGTCCGGGAATCCCTGGACACCGCCACTCTCCGCCGCCCCACAGAGCTCGCGGCGGAGCGCGGCGCGCCATCACCCGCCTCAGCGACCAGCCGGGCGCGCGCGGGAGCGGCAGCCGGGCGCGCGGGAGCGGCAGCCGGCGCAAGCGCACCAGCCGCGCCGCGCCCTCTTCCGCCCCCCGC